>NW_006926657.1:6783-7275 GCF_000298275.1 Orycteropus afer afer | reverse complement strand
GGATCTCAAAACCTACTATACAGCCACAGTAGTCAAAACTTCCTGGTATTGGTTTAATGACAGATACATAGACCAATGGAATAGAATTGAGAATCCAGATATAGATCCATCGACCTACAGCCAGCTGGTCTTTGACAAAAGCCCAAAATCCATTAAATAGGGAAGAGAATGTTTGCTTAATAAATGGTGCTGCAAAACTGGAGATTAATTTGCAGAAAAATGAAACAAGATCTGTACCTCACACAACACACAAAAATGAACTCCAGATAGATCAAAGACTTAAATGTGAAACCTAGAACTATACAGTTCCTCAAGGAAAATTTAAGGGCCCTAGTACATGGCATACTCTACCGAGCATAATTAAAAATGCACCAACAGCAGAAGAGAAACCATATGATTGGGACCTTCTAAAGATTAAATTTTCATGTGCTTCCAAAGACTTGTCCAAAAGAGTCAAAAGAGAACCTACAGATTGGGAAAAAATATTTGGTA
>NW_006926657.1:2782-5163 GCF_000298275.1 Orycteropus afer afer | reverse complement strand
GAGCCTGGTGGAACCACTGAGACTATGGCCCCTAGCTGCCCTTCAGGTCTGGAATTTAACCCACACCTGTGGTTTCCAGCCAAAGAAAGTACAAACATGTGAGTTAAACATTTACCTCAAGTAGACACACGCCCTGGAGAGAACAATCATGGGAGGAGGAAGGGTTGCTTATGCTCAGGAAGACAGCTCAGGGGGCAGGAGAGTATGGAGTGATGGACACTGGGAAGTGGTAACTATGGGGAGGAAGTGGGAGGGGAGCTGTTGCATTGTGTAAACTGTGGTCAATGACATGAGACAAAGTATATATGAACTGCTGTATAGAAAGTGAATTTGCTCTGTAAATCTTCATCCAAATCACAATAAAAACAAAACGGGGATCTAATTATGGTGTCTTTCCTGTAGCACACATGCTAGTTCTCTCTAGCATATTAGTCCCTGAAAAACTAGGTACATCAGTTTGAAATGGGGATTCTGATGCTCTGAACAGCTCATTAAGTGAGAGTACTCCAAACTCATGGGAGTAAGATTTGAAAAGAGAAAAGGACAGTGCAATTACCTGGAGTGGAAAAAAAAATACAGCTGAACCTACCCTGGGGAGTGCCAACTGGCAGGTAAGAAAGGGCATTGGAGGGATCCTTGGGGCAGTGGAGAGAATCTACCACACCAGAGAACCTGAGGCCACTCCACAGATCTACATTCAGCACATGCTTCTATCAGTAAACTTGGGAACACTGGGAGGGAGCAGAGACCCCTCTGTCTTTGGGTGTTGCTGAAGGGGGAGCAGAGAGGACAATAAAGCTGCAAATGGGTGGGCTCTAGGATGAGCTCCTATTGCAGTTGGGGAAATTATTTTAGGTCAACTTTTTGGCATGGAGAGGCCTGGAGCACGGGGTTTTTGCAGTGGTCTAAACCTGGTGGAAAGTGGTGGCCCCCTAAAAATTGGAGTCTTCGCTGAACTTGAGCTGTGGGCCTGTGAGTAACACTATAACATCATCATTAGCAGCCTGCTCAAAGCCCTAAAAACGGCTCCTCGCACCTTGAAGCTTTTTTTTTTTTCTATTTTCTTCCTCCTTTCTCCATCTCTCCCCTGCTGCATCCAATAGAAAAACCACATTAAGCCACCATAACACCTGCTGAATCAAATTCTAACTTCCCTTCACAACAAACAGAGACTTGCATCAACATTCCACACAGGAATTTCATCATCATAAAGAAAACTGCAAGCAACCCAAAACACATGAATTAATTTTTTAAAAAAGCTCCAACTTTTCAAAATATTAAATCATAAAACCAAGACAAAATAAATCAATATGTAACTAATAGTTAAAGACAACATCAAAATGTCTGGGAACCACAGGCAACCTCAAATCAAACAAACAAACCAAAAACAGTTTAAGACAATAGAAGTAAAATCCCAAACAAAAGTCTCATTAAAAATGGAAGAATAGGAGGTAATAGAATTATCTGAGAAGGAATTTAGAAGGTATGTTTATAGAACTCTACAAGAGCTTAAGGAAATCCCAAACAGAAGCAAGGAGAACACAGACAACACCCTGGAAGAACTCAGGGAAATCATTCAAGAAAAAAATAACAAGATTAATACACAATCAGAACTCATACAAAAACAAAAGTTAGAAATCCAGAACATGAATACCAAAACTACAGAATTGCACCATATATTGGAAGCAAAAAAGAATAGGGTGTAACTGGCTGAAGAATGCATTTCCCAACTGAAAAAACAAATCCCTGGACATCAGTTTGTATGAAGAAAAATCAGAACAAAGATTTAAGAGAAATGAAAAGAACCTAAGAGTTATATGGGATGACATGAAAAGAAACAACATATTATTCACTGGAATTCCAGAACAAGAAGAGGCAGTAAAAAAAAAACAAAAAACAGAAAACAAAAAAACAGAAAATTGTGGAAGGCCTACTAATAGAAAACTTCCCCATATCATGAAAGAAGAAAAGATATTTGTCCAAGAAGCTCAAAGAACACCATACAGGATAGAGCCCAAGAGAAAAATACCAAGGCATGTCATAAAAAACTCTCCAAAAAGAAAGACAAAGAAAGAATCTTGTGAGCTGCCTGAGGCAAAAGAAATATAACTTATAGTAATCAGTTAGTCTGAGCTCTGATTACTCAGCAGAAACCATGCAGGCAAGAAGGCAATGGGACGGCATATAGAAAACACTGAGGGAAAAGAACTTCCAACCAAGAATCCTATATCCAGCTAAATTATCCATCAAATATGAGGGCGAAATCAAGGCATTCTCAGACAAACAGAAATTAAGGGATTTTGTGAAAACCAGGCCAACCCTACAAGAAATGCTTAAGAAAATCCTTCTAATAGAGAACTCACAACTGAGAACAACAAAAT
>NW_006926657.1:0-2682 GCF_000298275.1 Orycteropus afer afer | reverse complement strand
AGGTACAAACTTCCAAATGAAGAGGAAAACAGGACAATGTACTCATAGAACAGACTGTTCCAAAAATAGAGAGACAATAATTCACTCCAAGGTAACCACAGAAAAAATTAACTATCTCCCTAAGCAAATCCAGAAGGAAGGAAAACATATAGGTTTATTAAGCACAAAGCCAACAATAAAGAAGAAAAGAGAAGAAGCACTTGACACAAAATGAATTCAGCAAAGAAAAGTATATGGACCAAGGAAACTCCAACAACATGACAAAAGAACACAATAGAACAACAGCAATCAATTCATACCTATCACGAATTACACTCAATGTGAATTGACTAAATGCACCAATTAAGAGAAAGAGAGTGGCAGACTGGATAAGAAAAGAAGACCCATCTATATGCTGCCTACAAGGGACCCACCTTAGATACAAAGATAAAAACAAATTAAGAGTTAAGAGGTGACAAAAAATATACCGAGCCAATGGTAGCCAGAAAAGAGGAGTGGCAATATTAATTTCTGATAAAATAGACTTTAAGGAGAAAAACAATATAAGAGACAATGAAGGACACTATATGATGTTGAAAGGGTCAATTGACAAAGAAGTCATTATGATAATAAATATCTATGGACCCAATAAAAGTGCTCCAAAATACATGAAGCAAATATTAATTGAATTGAAAGTGACAGTAGACAACTCTACAATAGTAGTAGTAGTAGTAGAAGTTATGCATGGTCAAGTTGTCTCTGACTCATATCGACCCCTCCTTGTGTTTCTGAGGCAGTATTACTACAGAAGTAGATCACCCAATCTTCCTTCCAAGGAGTGGCTAGTGGGTTTAAACTGCCAACCTTCTGGTTAGCAGTCAAATGCTTTAGGCAGGAGACTTTAACACACCACTTTCAAGGAGGACAGATCAACTAGGAAAAAAAAAAAAAAAAAAACCTCAACATAGATACAGAAGAATTCAACAACACAATCAACCAACTCAACCTCATAGACATATACAGAGCATTCCACCCAACAAAAGCACAATTCACATTCTTCTCCAGTGCACATGAATCATTCTCCAGAATAGATCACATGTTTGGACATAAAGCAAGCCTCAATAAATTAAAAAACATTGGGATATTACAAAGCATCTTCTCAGACCACAATGCTATAAAATGAGAAATTAATAATAGGACAATAAGGAAAAAACATCAAACATGTGGTAGTTGAACAATTCACTGCTCAAAAACTACTGGATAATAGAAGAAATAAAAAAATTCCTAGAAAAAAACAAGGAAGACACATCATACCAAAATTTATGGGACACAGCAAAAGCTGTACTCAGAGGTCAGTTTATAGCAATAAATGCATACATCAAAAAAGAGGAAAGAAACAAAATAAACACTCTAATTCAACAGCTCCAACAACTAGAAAAAGAACAACAAAAGAATCCTACAGTATCTAGAAGTAAGGAAATAATAAAGATCAAAGCAGAATTAAATTAAACAGGAAAAAAATAGAGGAAATAAACAAAACAAAACACTGTTTTTTAAAAAAGATTAACGAAATTGGCAAATCTAACAAAAGAAAAGAAAGGGAAGATTCAAATTACAAGAATAGTAAACAAAAAGGGTGTCATCACAACAGAACCAACTGAAATAAAAAAAGATACTGACAGAATATTATGAAAAACTGTACTCCAACAGATTTGAGAACCTACAAGAGATGGAAAATTTTCTAGAATCAGAAGACCTACATAAACTATTCCACTCAGAGATATAATACTTGAACAGACCCATAACAAAAGAAGAAATTGAACAGGTCATAAAAAAAACGTTCCACAGGGTAAGATGGTGGAATAGGGAGAAAGACTGCACAGACCCTTTTCAACAAAGAAGAGGGGAACCAATTAACACAGACACAGAAGATAATCCTGAATCCCTGAGACTTCAAGGGAAGGATATAGAAGTGGACTAAACTCCAACTAGCAGAAGAATTTGCATGAAAATACCCAAAAAAGAGACATATGGAGCTGCAGTCTGGCAGCGAGCCTGACGGAATGGCACAGACAGCTTGGAGAGTGCTGAATGGTGGTAGGACATAAGAATTAACCTAAAAATCAGCACTGCTAGCAAGGAACTGTACGGAGGACTGCTCTGGTGGCTGGAGAATAAAAGGTGAAGCACCAGTGAAGAGAAAGGCGGGCTGAGCTGTGGACTTTTTCCTGTCCAGAGGGCACCGCCATTTTGAATGTTTACAAGCAGCTTTACCATTTTGGATATTTAAAGAGACAGCACTCTCTCAGATTCCAGGGACTTAAGAACAGGTTCTGCTTGCCAGCAACCCCAAGGACAATGCGGACCTGGATGACTGAAAAGGTGCAACATTCTCCTTGTTAACCTTATACCACATACCCCTTGGTGAAGGGAGATGCAGCCATCCCCCACTCCCACCCACCATCTGGGAATGCAGGAACTCCATCCTAGTCTGTGGGATCAGGTGGAACCTGGATGACCTGCCCTACCATCCCCTGATTTTTCCTTTTTCTTTTCCTTTTTCTTTTTTCTGGTTTTTAAATTGCTTGTTTTTCTCTGTTTTAAAACTATTATTATTATTAATACTTTTGTCCTTTTTACTATTATTCTTTATTCTTCCCCTCCCAGGTTTTCAGCTCTTTTTCTTTTCCCTGTTCCTGGTTA
>NW_006926656.1:8155-8836 GCF_000298275.1 Orycteropus afer afer | reverse complement strand
GATGGGTCTCTCCTTGTCCAGAGCAAAGAAGAATGAAGAAAACCAAAGATTCATGGAAACAATTAGTCCTCGTGACTGGTACACAATGCGATCCTCAACCTATGCAACTATGAGATCAGAAGAACTAGATGGTGCCTGGCTACCACTGTCAACCACTCAGAGGGGGATCTATGGAGGAGATCTTGGATAGAGAGGGAGAACAATGTGGAACAAAACTCAAAATCATTTGGAAAAAAAAAGAGGGGGGGACCAGGTTTGCTGGTTGGATAGAGCTTGGTGGAACCACTGAGACTATGACCCCTAGCTGCGCTTTAGGTCTGGAATTGAACCCACACCTGTAGCTTCCAGCCAAACAAAAGACAGCCATATGAGTTGAACATTTACACTAGGTAGATACATTCCTTGGAGAGAACAATCATGGGAGAAAGAAGGGCTGTTTATGCACAGGGAGACAACTCAGGGGTCAGGAGTGAATGGAGAGATGGACACAGGGAAGAGGTAATTATTGGGAGGAAATGGGAGAGAGCTGTTGCATTGGGGTAAATTGTAGTCAATGTCATGAGACAAAGTATATGTGAACTACTGTATGGAAAGTGAATTTGCTCTGAAAATTTTCACCCAAATTACAATTAAAACAACAACAAAAAGAACTGTCCCTTTTAGCCAGTCGTCAACTATCTC
>NW_006926656.1:4424-5093 GCF_000298275.1 Orycteropus afer afer | reverse complement strand
TTTAATTTTTAGAAGGTCCCATTCATCTAGTTTCTCTTCTGCTGTTTGTGCATTTTGGGTTATGCTTGATAGTCTATTTATGCCATATATTGTTGCTGTTGTTAGGTGCCATTGAGTCTCTTCTGACTCATAGTTACCCCATGCACAGCAAAACGAAATACCACACAATCCCATGCCAGCTCCATGATCCTTGCTATACTTGAGCCCGTTGTTGCAGCCACCATGTCAATCCATCTCACTGAAGGCCTTCCCCTCTTTTGTCGACCCTCCACCTTACCGAGCATGACATCCTTCTCCAGGGAATGGTCCCTTCTGACAACCTGACCAAAGTAGGGGAGACAAAGTCTGGCCATTCTCACTTCAAAGGAGCATCTCGGCTGCACTTCCTCCAGGACAGATCTGTTAGTTCTTTTAGTAGTCTATAGCACTTTCGGCATTCTTCGCCAGCACCATAACTCAAAAGCATCAGCTCTTCTTCAGTCTTCCTTATTCATTGTCCAGCTCTCACATGCATACGAGGTGACTGAAAATATCATGGCTTGTGTCAGGCACACCTTAGTCGCCAAGGAGACATCCTTGCTCCTCAGCACTTGAAAGAGTTCCTTCGTGGCTGACCTGCCCAGTGCTACACATCATCTAATGTCCTGACTGCTGCCTCCATTGGCGTCG
>NW_006926656.1:1638-2739 GCF_000298275.1 Orycteropus afer afer | reverse complement strand
CACCAGCCACTCCTCGGAAGGAAGGTTGGGCAATCTACTTTCATAGTGATACTGCCTCGGCAACCCAAGGAGGGGTTGCTATGAGTTGGGTCCGACTCGACGGCACGTAACAACAACAACAAAATGGATGAAGATCTACCAGTTCTTTTTGGTACAGTGACTCTGTGTATTCCTTCTATCTTCCTTTGATGTTTCCTGCATCATTCAATATTTGCTCATAGTATCTTTCAATATTGCAACTCAAGGCTTACATTTTTTCCTCAATTCTTTCAGCTTGAGAAATGCCAAGCGTGTTCTTCCCTTTTGGTTTTCTACCTCCAGGTCTTTGCACATTTCATTATAGTAATTGGCTTTGTCTGCTCAAGCTGCTTTTTGAAATCTTCGGTTCAGCTTGTCATTTCTTCCATTTGCTTTAGCTACTCTCCGCTCAAGGGCAAGTGTCAGAGTCGCTTCTGTCATCCATTTTGGTCTTCTCTTCTTTTCTCGTCTTTTTAGTGACTTCTTGCTTTCTTCATAGATGATGTTCTTGATGTCTTCCCACAATTCTTCTGGTTTTCGGTCATTGGTGTTCAATGCATCAAATCTGTTCTTTAGATGTTCTCTAAATTCAGGAGGGATATATTCAAGATCATATTTTGGCTCCTGTAGACTTGTTTTAATTGTCTTCAACTTCAAGTTGAACTTGCATATGAGCGGTTGATGGTCTGTTCCACAATCAGCTGCTGGCCTTATTTTGGCTGAAGATATTGAGCTTTTACATCGCCTCTTACCACAGATGTAGTCAGTCTGATTCCTGTGTGTTCCATCTGGTGAAGTCCATGTGTGCAGCCGCCGTTTGTGTTGTTCAAAAAAAGTATTTGCAATGAATAGGTCATTGGTTTTGCAAACTTCTACCATGTGATTTCCAGCATTATTTCTGTCACCATGGCCAAACTTTCCAACTACTGGTGATTCTTCTTTGTTTCCAACTTTTGCATTCCAGTCATCAGTGATAATTAACACTTCCTGATTGCATGTTCAGTCAATTTCAGACTGTAGAAGTTGATAAAAATCTTCAATTTCTTCATCTTTGGCTTTGGTGGTTGGTGCATAAATTTGAAT
>NW_006926656.1:0-1123 GCF_000298275.1 Orycteropus afer afer | reverse complement strand
CTTCTTCCTAGTCTGTCTCAGTCTGTAAGCCAGGCTGATACCTCTGCACCATGTGCACCCCCAGTGGGTTTGAAACACCAGTGTTACAGCCTCAAGACTCACAGCAACATGTCATCACAGTAGGACAAACTGACAGACAAGTTTGTCTCCCTTACCTGTTGGAAACCTCTTCAACCTCCCCTTACCTTGATCCCTGAGGCTGACTCCTCACTCTGTCTGCGTCCCCCTAGCCTTTATACTCTCCTTTCTCCCACCTTCCCACCTTGCTGCTTGTGGGGCATGGCCTGGGTTCCCTCTACTCACCTGGATCCCTACGGCTGACTCCCCACTCTGTCCCAGGCCCCTAGCCTTTATACTCTCCTTTCTCCTGCCTTCCTGTCTTGCTGCTTGTGGGGCATAGCCTGGGCTCCCATTCCTTGCCTGGATCCCTGCGGCTGATTCCTCGCTCTGTCTGGGTCTCCCTGGCCTTTATACTCTCCTTTTCCCACCTTCCCGCCTTGCAGCTTGTGGGGCATGTCTGGGTTCCCTCTCCTCACTTGGATCCCTGCAGCTGACTCCTCGCTCTGTCTGGGTCCCCCTGGCCTTTATATTCTCCTTACTCCCGCCTTCCCACCTTGCCGCTTGTGGGGTGTGGCCTGGGTTCCCTCTCTTCACCTGGATCTCTGAGGCTGACTCCTCCATGCCATATATTAGGGCACCTAAATTTGCCCCTTGAGGAACTATTTTTTCTGTGAGGAACTTTATAGTTTTATGTTTCATATTTAAGTCTCTGATCCATCTGGAGTTAGTTTTTGTGTATGGTGTGAGATACAGATCTTGTTTCATTTTTCTGCAAATGGATATTCAGTTTTGCCAGCACCAATTATTTATTTATTTGTGATTTGGGTGGAAATTTACAGAGCAAATTCACTTTCCATACAGAGTTCACACACACATTGTCTCATGTGTTTAACTACAATTTACCCCAACGCAACTCCTCTCCCACTTCCTCCCTAGAGTTACCTCTTCCCTGTGTCCATTCCTCCACACACTCCTGCCCCCTGAACTGTCTCCCTATGCATAAACAGCTCTTCTTTCTCCCATGATTGTTCTCTCCAAGGAGTGTATCTACGTCAGGTTAATG
>NW_006926655.1:8569-9595 GCF_000298275.1 Orycteropus afer afer | reverse complement strand
TTTTTTAGCTACACTTCATTCAAGAGCAAGTTTCTGAGTCTCTTCTGACATCCATTTTGGTATTTTCTTCCTTTCCTATCTTTTTAATGGCTGTTTGCTTTCTTCATGTTTGATATTCTTGATGTCATCCCACAACTTGTCAGTTCTTCGGTCACTGGTGTTAAATGCATCAAATCTATTCTCTAGATGCTCTCTAAATTCAGGTGGAATATAATCAAGCTGATATTTTGGCTCTCATGGACTTACTTTTATTTTCTTCAGCTTCAATTTGAATTTGAATAAGAGCAATTGATGGTCTGTTCCACAATCAGCTCCTTGCCTCATTTTAACTGATGATATAGAGCTTCTCCATCTCTTCTTTCCACAGATGTAGTTGATCAAACTCCTGTGTATTCCATCTGGGGAGGTTCACATGTATAGAGCACTTTATGGTGTTGAAAAAATGGTATTTTCAATGAATAAATTGCTGGTCTTAGAAAATGTGTCGTGCAATCTCTGGCATCATTTCTATCACCAAGGCCATATATTTCAACTACTGATGATTCTTCTTTGTTTCCAACTTTCACATTCCAATCATCAGTAATAATCAATACATATTGATTGTGTATTTGGTCAATTGCAAACTGCTGGCATTGGTAAAAATCTTCAAGGTCTTCATCTTTGATTTTACTGGTTGGTACATAAATTTGAATAATAGTAGTAATAACTGGTCTTCCTTGTAAGTGTATGGATATTATCCTAGCACTGACAGCATTGTACATCAAGATAGATTTTGAAATGTTCATTTTGACAATGAATGTGACCCCATTCCTCTTCAATTTGTCACTCCCAGAAAAATAGACCATATGATAGTCAGATTCAAAATGGCCAATACCAGTCCATTTCAGCTCACTAATTCCTAGCATTCCATTCTTTTTCTTTTTTTTTTAATTGTGATTTGGGTGAAGATTTACAGAGCAAATTCACTATCCATACAGAAGTTCACATATACTTTGTCTCATGTCATTGACCACAGTTTACCACAAT
>NW_006926655.1:5658-6537 GCF_000298275.1 Orycteropus afer afer | reverse complement strand
CCTGGCTAGCATTTTAAGCTTTTGATAACAGCTTAAGCTTAAGTTATCAGATGACCATAGGAATGTCTGTCCCAAGACTTAATAGGGCCAAACAAAGAAGGAAGGAGTCAGAATTTTCAACCTGAGATAAAAAGTTACTCAGTGCCTGTTAAGAATGTTTGTGTAGCTGGCCCCAGAGAAAGCACCTTGATCAGCAGGAGGATGAGAAAGTAGAACTGATAATGTTGAATGAAGTTTGACCTTATAGATAACTTTGTAGCTAAAATAGGTATATGCAAGTCCTAGTACACGCCCTGGCTCCAAAATCACAATTTTATGTATTGAGATTTTCCACTGTTTTTCTAGGAGCCCTTTGTAAATTTGTAACTAATATAAAGACTGATCTTAGAGATAGACTGCAGATGTGATAAGAAAGTAACCCCTGAAAGAATGCTTTGTTAAACAACTCTCAGGATGTAACAACCTCAGAATGCAATAAATGAGTTTATTGATGCTATTTAATATTTAACCCTGCAATTCAACAAATCCTTTGTAATTTTTCCCTTTGTTTATTATACTTTTACAAACTCTATGTTATTTTTTTCCAAGTTAAAACAGACTATCAGAGCATGAGCTTTGGCTGTCCTTGCTTGTGCACAAGTGATTAAACCTTTTCTTTCTTGTCTACTTGGTGTGCATTATTGGCTCTAGTTGCACTGGGAAGAGACCCATTTTGGGGTAACACCTATGTAAGAAAATATGTTGCTAATGAGATGTGATCAATATGATAGCTTCCAATCTCAAAAGAAATAAACTCCCTTTATAAATTATGATCCTGAGAACATCTGGGAAACAGCAACACAAGTTTAAGTCACAATGTTTTAGAATAATTCTTCTTTT
>NW_006926655.1:2528-3688 GCF_000298275.1 Orycteropus afer afer | reverse complement strand
AAGCCACAGGTGTGTGTTCAATTCCAGACCTGAAGGGCAGCTAGGGGCCATAGTCTCAGTGGTTCCACCAGGCTCTATCAGACCAGTAAAACTGGTCCCCCCCCTTTTTTTTCCCAAATGATTTTGAGTTTTGTTCCACATTGTTCTCCCTCTCTATCCAAGATCTCCTCCATAGATCCCCTTCTGAGTGTTTGACAGTGGTAGCCAGGCACCATTTAGTTCTTCTGGTCTCATAGTCATATAGGCTGAGAACCACATGGTGTACTGGTCATGAGGACTAATTGTTTCCATGAATCTTTGGTTTTCTTCATTCTTCTTTGCTCTGGATGAGGAGATACCCATCGTGGCATCAAGATGGCAGCTTGCAAGCTTTTAAGATCCCAGTTGCTACTCACCAATGTAGGAGGTGCAACAATGTTTTGTGTAGTATGTTATGCCAATTGAACTTGAGGTCCCTGTGGCCATGGTTCCAAGCCCACAGGTCCAACTACTCACTCCCTCAGGGTATCTGGCTGTGTCCAAGAAGCCACCACAAACTTGTCCCTTGACAGCTCTACTATACCCCTGGAAATTCTTTCAGAACATACAAATACACTTGTAGGACCATTGTCTGACAACCCTATACATGGTGTTGAGTACACTCCCTGCTGCATAGACATACCTCATAGCTCAGTCTACCCACTCATCTATCCACCCGTATATCCATGTTTGCCTTCACTGACAATGCAATACTGTATGTGCAAAAGGGTTCATCTTTGCTCTCTACACCCCCCATGTCCCTCTCTATGTCTTTCTCTTCCTCAATGCTGCCATATTGGTCACTCACATTTGGTACATTGCCCTTCTCTTCACCCAAATCAATACTTATATCTATCTGTCTAACAGTGTTCCCTATAATCCCCTCCCACTCCTGATGAGGAACAAAAATATTTCCTTCCATATATAAACTGTTCCTTGACTTTTACAATAACAGACTAATACAATATTTGTCCTTCTGTGATTACCTTATGTTACTCAGCATAATGTCCTCCAAGTTCATCCACGTTATGTGGTGTTTTGCAGATTCAGGTTATTCTTTAGAATTACATAGTATTCCATTGTGTGTTTGTACCATGGTTTGGTTATCCATTCCTCAGTTGATGAACACCTAGGTGGTTTCC
>NW_006926655.1:0-571 GCF_000298275.1 Orycteropus afer afer | reverse complement strand
TTTTTCAGCAATCTCTTTGCTGGTGTAGAGGAATCCAACTGATTTTTGGATGTTAATCTTTTATCCTGACACGATGCTAAATCTCTCATTTAGTTCCAGTAGACTTTTGATGGAGTCTCTTGGGTTTTCTAGGTTTAGGATTAAATCATCAACAAATAGAAATAGTTTTACTTCTTTCTTACTAATTTAGATGCCTTTGATTTCCCTTTCTTGTCTTATTGCTCTGGCTAGGACTTCCAGTACAATGCTGAATAGAAGTGGTGATAGAGGGCATTCTTCTCTGGTTCCTGTTCACAAGAGGAATGGTTTCAGTCTCTCTCCAATAAGAATAATGTTGGTTGTTGGATTTGCATAGATGCCCTTTATTATGTTGGGGAATTTTCCTTCTATTCTGATCTTGCTGAGAGTTTTGATCAAGAATGGGTGTTGGATTTTATCAAATGCCTTTTCTGCATCAATTGATATGATCATGTGGTTGTTTTTCTTTGTTTTATTTATGTGGTAGATGGCATTGTTTGTTTTTCTAAGTTCAACCATCCTTGCATACCTAATATGAACCCCTCTTGGTCAT
>NW_006926654.1:4194-5220 GCF_000298275.1 Orycteropus afer afer | reverse complement strand
TTTGTTTTTAATTTATCTCTCCTACCAGTTTAGCTGAGATCTTTGTAAAGTCAAGGACTGTTTCTCATTCATCTTTGTATCCATAGTATCAGTAAGATATTTTGTACTTGCTTCTTGAATAAATGAATATCTGCATATAAATGTTTTGGGAGTGCAAAAGGATTGAGATCATGAGGGACTTCTTGGAAGAGATAGCATTGGAGATGGATGTTGAGAATAAGTAATTACATTAAAAAAGAACGGAGGAGAACTTCTCATGCAAATAAGCAAAGATCCAGAAGCCAGCAGGTGTGAGACAGATGCCGATTAACGCTGAATAATGGGCAATGGATTAAATATGAGACAGGCATTAGGGAGTCACGAATGTTAAGACAAGAAAGGTAAGCTTGGGTTACATTATAAAGAGCCTTTAATGTCTAGTTGAGGAATGTGGAAATTATTCATAGATTTGGTAGATTTTTTCTGAAATAGCGTAGTAAAAAGCCAGTGAGGAAACAAATGCAAATGTATCCTACTTTAGATATTTAGTTGTGGATTGCCCGTGAATCCAAATGTTGGAGTTCCAGCTGCCTAACAACCTTTCTTTCTGAAATCAATTTGTTCCTCCTAGGTTAGCATGTCTAATATAGGACTAGGCAATACAGTGAATATTTAATCAATATTATTGGTATTCTGAGGAGCTATGGTGGCGTAGTGCCTAAGGCAGTTGACTGCTAACCAGAAGGCTGGCAGTTCAAACCCACCAGCCACTCCTTGGAAGGGAGACTGGACAATCTACTTCCACAGAGACACCACCTGGGAAACCCAAAGAGAGGTCGCTATGAGTTGGAACCGACTCGATGGCAATGAGATTGGTTTTATTAGTATTCTGATCTTTGATTGATGCTCAGGTACTTTAGATAGTGATCTATCTTGAGGAAGAATAGACATAGTTCTTCAAAAATAACTGATGGAGGCTAAAAATGTTGCATAGTGAAGAAATTGGGAAACGAGCTCTAGGAAGAACTGAAATTTAAAGGAGGTACA
>NW_006926654.1:0-594 GCF_000298275.1 Orycteropus afer afer | reverse complement strand
ACCTCAACATAAAGAAAACAAAAATCCTCACAACTGAACTAATAAGCAACATCATGATAAATGGAGAAAAGGTTGACTTTGTCAGAGATTTCATTTTACTTGGATCCACAATTAATGCCTATGGCAGCAGCAGTCAAGAAATCAAATGAAGACATATTGCCCTGGGCAAATCTGGTGCAAAAGACCTCTTTAAAGTGTTAAAGAACAAAAATACCACTTTAAAGACTAAGATGCACCTGAGTCAAGCCATGGTATTTTCAATTGCTTCATATGCGTGTGAAAGCTGGATAATGAATAAGGAAGACAAAAGAAGAACTGATGCATTTGAATTATGATGTCGGCAAAGAATACCAAAAATATTATGGACTGTCAGAGGAACGAACAAACCTACCTTGGAAGAAGTACAGCTGGACTGCTCCTTAGAAGTGAGAATGGCTAGAGTTCCGGCAAGATTGAGGACTAGGCAGAAGGATTGCACAGACCCTCTTCAACAAAGACGAGGGAAACCAATTAACACAGACACAGAAGGTAATCGTGGACCCCTGAGCCTTGAAGGGAAGGATACAGAATTGGACTAAACCCCAATTAGCAGAA
>NW_006926653.1:6216-8132 GCF_000298275.1 Orycteropus afer afer | reverse complement strand
GCTGTCTCTTTAAATATCCAAAGTAGTCAAACTGCTTTTAAATATTCAAAATGGCAGCATCCTCTGGACTGGCAAAAGTCCACAGCTCAGCCTGCCTTTCTTTTCACCATCTCCGTTTATTCCTCAGCTACCAGAGCAGTCCTTTGTGCAATCCCTGGCTAGCAAGGCTGATTTTTAGGTTAATTCTTAGGTCCTACCACTACTCAGCAATCTCCAAGCTGTCTGTGCTGTCAGGATTGCTCAGGATCACTGCCAGACCGCAGCTCCGTCTGTCTCCTTTTTTGGTATTTTCATGCAAATTCTGCTAGTTGGGGTTTAGTCCACTTCTATATCCTCCCGTTCAAGGCTCAGGGGTCCAGGATTATCTTCTGTGTCTGTATTAATTGATTTCCCTTTTCTTTGTTGAAGAGGGTCTGTGGAGTCTTTCTGCCTAGTCCGCCATCTTACCAGAACTCCTCTGATGTCTTCTTAAGACCAAATAATAGCTAACTTAACAATAATTTAGTTTATTTTGAGCATAATGCTCAAAGAATACTGAAACTACCATGGACTGCTAAAAGAACTAACAGATTTGTCCTGGAGGAAGTGCTCCTGAAATGCTTCTTGGAAGTGAGAATGGCCAGACTTCATCTCACATATTTGGTCATGTTATCAGAAGGGACCACTCCCTGGAGAAGGATGTCATACTTGGTAGGGTGGAGGGTCCATGAAAGAGGGGGAGGCCTTCAACGGGATGTATTGACATGGTGGCTGCGATGATGGGCTCAAATATAGCAGGGATCATGGAGCTGGCACAGGATTAGGCAGTGTTTCCTTCTGCTGTGCATGGGGTTGCTATGAATCAGAAATGACTCGACGGCACCTAACAACAATAACATGTGGACCAAACTGACAAGAGCAACTCAAAAGATTAGGTGGCAAAGTTAGGGGGCATCAAATTTATGTTCATGGGGAGGAGTAACTCAAAACAGGAATGTGAGAATGGTTATACAACTCAAAAAATGTAATCAGTGTCACTGAATTGTATTTGTAGAAACTGTTGAATTGGTGTATATTTTGCTGTGTGTATTCTCAGCCACAAAAATAACAACAAAATAAATTTAAAAGAACACATATGGAACACAGTTGCAGTCTAACACATGTGGGGTTGTCAGGAGTCAGAATTCACTCAAAACCAACTAATTGTGATGGATAGTTTGCGTGTGTATTTCAATAATATATATATATTTACTAGCTCCATTAGGTGAGGCAGTTAAAAAGTCTTAGAAGCACCGAGCATATCTTATGCTTAATTTGCTCATTAAACACCATTCTCTTCTAAAAGAAACCAAAAGTACTAATTAAAAAGCTTGATTGCAGAGTAGGGGCCAGGAAATGACAAAATGAGCCACAGAAGATGAGCCACAAAGTTCAGAACTGCTACTGAATCATGGGGCCATAGCAGGTAGCTTTAGGGGCGCTTGCCAGACACATCTCATACCAATTGACTTTCAAGTGAGTAACAACAGCAATAGAGTATGACTCAATGAATAAGAATCTGTGAGTTTATAAAGGTATTAATGAAGGAATAAACAAAGGGGAAGATGGGAAACTTCCTTTTCACAGGAGAATCTGACTAATAAACATGAAGGGAAAAATGGCCTTAGAAAATCATCATTTGGCCATGACAATTGCAGTAACTATTTCGGGCCAGAATCAGTTATGGATGTTAAATATAGTGGGTGAGAATTTAATAAGAAAAAGCATGTTTATATAGTCTCAAAATATCTGCCCAAAGATACTTACTGATTAAAAAAGTAAAAATAGTAACTTTAGCATAGAGAAACTCGTGAATACAATCACAGCCAGTTGACCAAGCTTATAATCACCAGTGGGGAGCTCTGGTGGCTTAGTGCCTAAGGCATTTGATTGCTAAC
>NW_006926653.1:2305-4736 GCF_000298275.1 Orycteropus afer afer | reverse complement strand
ACGTGTGCTGAGTGTGTGTGTGAGCTATGTTTGTGGGCGACACAGAGGTGTGAAGCAGCAATGTGTATCGTTTGGCACTTGTTGTGTGTGTGTGAGCGATGGTCATGGGTAGTGGTTTAGTGAGTGTGCCTGAGTCTGAATAGGTGGAACTGTCTCATGCTGATTGCCTTCTCCCAGGCAGGCTTTAGGTTTGAAACACCTCTCTCAGTAATGCGAGTGTGTGTATTTGTGTCCAAGTGTGCTGCGTGTGGGGTAAAGATGAGGCAGTCTGCTTCCATAGTTGGACCTGACTTGACAGCACAGCAGTAAGTTTGGTTTTCTGGTTTAGTATTCTGCTTGTTTGTGTTGAGGTGTAACTCATCATGTATGTGTGTTGTTGGGTTTTGCTTGTGCTATTTGGAATTGCATGGCTTCGTGTGGTTTGGTTGATATATGTGTTTATTGTTTGAATTATGTCTATGTTGCATATGAGAAGCAAATGTGTCATGCTGTGTGTCAATGGTGCATTATTAGTATTTGTGACTTGTGTGGTATATTCATTGTGTGTCTCTTACTTTATGTAATATTTATGACTTGTATGTATATGACTGTGTGTGAACTGAACCACATACAGCCCTTAAAATGAGAATCGGTCAAAGATGGTTGGAGTCCCCAAATAAGCCATGTGTATGTGAGCATTGATGTGTGTGTGTGCCTGCATATGTGTTTGCATGGGTGTTTTGGGGCTTCTGATTTGCTTTCATAACCTCAAGTATTTCCGTAATGTCCTTCTTCTGAAGCACCAGTGACTGAGAGAACCAACATGCCAAGCAATTCCGTTTCTTGAAAAGGATTTGCTAGTGAGTTTTATAGCCCTTCTCTTTGCTGTAAGTCCAATGCAAAGAAATGTTAGCTGACATACTGAGTAGAGTGCAGAATTACCATCGAACAGTCGTGAGACCATAACTTTAGGTTAAGTCTTAATTTTAGTTACTTAACTCTCTGGCATCAGTTTCCACATTTATAAAATGGAAAGGATTAGACCTGCCTGGTGAACTTTAGAGGTCCTTAATAAATATTTACGGTTTGAATAGAAGATAATGTTTGTAAGAGGTCCCCCCCTCCGCTTTTTCTGTCGTTTAAAAAGTATTTAAATATGAATAAAGGGAATTATCTAGCCCAGAACTAAGAAAATTCAGGATCACTTCTGCTTCATTGTAGCCTTAAAATGGCACAGGGCACTTAGTATCTATAGACAACAAAGGGGGAAACTGTTCTGTGTAGTGATTAAGAACATGGGCTCCCATGACACAGATGTGTTCAATTGAACATAGCTGATATTTGATCATTTTTACCCAACAGAAATTGAAATTGTGTATATTTCAAACTTACACATACATAAAAAACAAAACAAAACACTAAACCCATTGTCGTCAAGTGAATCCTGACTTGGAGCAATTCTATGGGACAGAGTAGAACCTTCTTACAGAGTTTCCAAGGCTGTAATCTTTATGGAAGCAGACTGCCACATCTGGGGCTGGTAGGTTCAAACTGGCAACCTTTAGATTACCAGCCACACACTTAATCACTGTGCTACCAGGGATACACATACATACATACATACACCGGTCACCTATTGTTTTGTGCCTTAGGTGTTTATACATTTATACTTCAATTTCCCAACAGCTAAAAATGGTCTCTGGGAGACACAAGTAGTTTTCTCTGGGCTATTAATGAAAAGGTAGGCAGCTTAGACCACTCAGTGGTGATAAGAAAGAAAGACCTGAGAATCTGCTTCCATAAAGATTCCAGCCAAGAGAATGGAACTCAGTTCTACTCTGTAACACACGGGGTTGCTGTAAGTCGGAAGTGACTGATGACAGTGGGTTAACAGCTAAAATGGGAGAAAGAGTACCTGATTTTCGGTGTAGCTGTGAAGGTTTCATCTAGGAATTGCAGGGCTGATACATGGATTTAATTAGAAAATGTCTATAAAGTGCTAACCAGAAGGCTGGTGGTTCAAACACATCAACCACTCCTTGGAAGGAAGGTTGGGCTTCTACTTCCATAGTGATACTGCCTTGGAAATCCAAGGAGGGGTCGCGATGAGTCAGGTCCAACTTGACGGCATATAACAACAACAACTATAAAGTCCTTAGTGTAATTGTCAGCAAAGTGTTCACCATTATTTTGAAAGATAGTGTGTGAACTATTCTGGTGTGGGAGTTTTTGTGGCAACAAGGGGTTTTAAATGACCACTCATTTCTAGAGAGTCTACAAATTCACATTTGGTTGTTGGGACCCAGTCATCCTTCACAGGAAAAGTGTGCCAATGTTTCCACAACTCAGCCTCAGGCCTGGGAGTTATTCACGTAGAACACCTGATACTGTTAGCTGAGTCCCATCTCCTATTTCTGCATAGGGAATTGTTGTTGGCTCTGCCTTGCTATGG
>NW_006926653.1:0-1835 GCF_000298275.1 Orycteropus afer afer | reverse complement strand
TCATCATCCTGCTCATCAGGCTGGACCCTCGCCTCCACACCCCCATGTACTTCTTCCTCAGCCACTTGGCCTTCTCTGATGTCTCTTTCTCATCTGTCACCGTCCCAAAGATATTGATGGACTTGAAGGCTAGTGACAAATCCATCTCTTATGTAGGGTGCATTTCACAGATGTATTTTTTCCTATTGTTTGCTTGTCTTGATAATTTCCTTCTTGCATTGATGGCATATGACAGGTTTGTGGCCATTTGCCACCCACTCCACTATACCACCATCATGAGGGAAGAGCTGTGTTTCTTATTGGTGACTGGGTCCTGGTCCTTCTCTTGTGTCCATGCCCTGTTGCATACCCTTCTCCTGTCCCGCTTGTCCTTCTGTACTGGCAAC
This sequence comes from Orycteropus afer afer, assembly GCF_000298275.1. Lineage (NCBI taxonomy): Eukaryota > Metazoa > Chordata > Mammalia > Tubulidentata > Orycteropodidae > Orycteropus > Orycteropus afer. The sequence goes on along the minus strand of NW_006926653.1, from coordinate 1,449 downwards.
ACTATCCCCAACTTCTTCTGTGACCTCCCAGCCCTCCTGACTCTGACCTGTTCAGACACCTCCCTCAATGAGCTAGTTATCTTCACTGAGGGGGGACTGGTTGCCCTCCTGTCACTAAGTGCTATTTTTGGCTCTTATGTGAGCATTGGGGCCACCATCCTGAAGACCCCTTCCATCAAGAGGATCTGCAAAGCCTTGTCCACCTGTGGTTCCCACCTCTTTGTGGTGTTTCTGTACTATGGCACTGTTGCAATTATTTACTTCTTTCCTTCATCAAACAATTCTAAAATAAAGGACATAATTGCTTCAGTTATGTACACAGTGGTGACCCCCATGCTGAACCCGTTCATCTACAGCCTGAGGAACAGAGACATGAAATTGGCTCTGGGGATACTTTACAAAAGAGTGGTTATTTTTGCCAAGTGACAGTTACCCATTCACGGTTTTTGTTCTCCTCATGATGCTTCCAGTTGTGTCTCCTTGCAAAGTTGTCTTAGTGACTGTGGTAAGATTGTATCTTCTCCTTTCAAGTGTGGCATCTACTTCCCCATCCCTTGAATCTAGGTAGGTCTTGTGTCTGCTTTGGGTAATATCCTAGTTACAGTGGTGACATTGTCCCACTCCTAAACAGACCCTGTTCTTGCTGCTTTTGCAACTTTGAGACCACCATGTGAACAAGCCTATGATAGCTTGCAGGAGGATAAGAGACCTCTTGGAGGAGAGAACTAGGGTGCTCCAGCTGATAATATACATGTGTCTGTTTGTTTGAGAAAACAAACAAACAAAAACTCAAAACAGGACAAATAAATTGTAAACTCATGAGATTGGTTGTCTGCAGGGGTGGGTGAGAATGGGATGGAAAGATGGGCAGATGAGTATACCTCTTTGTATATAGTTGTGATCATGTTATCTTTTATTTACTAAAATCAATCAATCAATCAATGGATTGGGCAATGATGCAAAGTAGAATAAAAGAAAGCAAATGAATTGAATTATACCTCACATAAATAACATCCTCAGACTGAAGGGAAAAAAAAACTAACCAAAGTAATTCTGGAACATAGTTTTTTGAGTGCATGCCATCGTAATAAAGAAGAAACAAACAGATATTGAACTGCACTTAATAGGGTTGTAGAAAAAACAGACAGATATTGAACTGCAGTTAATAGGGCTGTCATCCACAGTGTTGAGTGTTCAAAATTTCTGAAATTATTTCACATATATTCTAGTGTTCAGTCAATAAGTAAAAATAGTGTGCTATCAGATCAAAGTATATCATATATGGAATAGGGGAAGTGTGGAAGGAACTCTTTGTGTCAAATGAAATTGGAGAGAATAGATTAAATTCAGGAGGTCTGGTAGCATAGTGGCTAAGTCACTTGCCTGCTAACCAGACGGCTGGCGGTTCAAACCCACCAGCCACTCCTCGGAAGGAAGGTTGGGCAATCC
>NW_006926652.1:6354-6939 GCF_000298275.1 Orycteropus afer afer | reverse complement strand
GGATCGTGGAGCCGGCGAGCAAAGAGGTCTTCTGTCACTATGTGCTGGCCTCAGGGCCGCTAGCAAGGCATTGGCCTGCAAGGTGGCCTTCTGGCGGGTCCTGGTTTCCCTATCTGCCTCCGCTTTCTCTTCTCAGGTGTTAAAGACTTTAAAGGCCATATGTACTCAGTCTCCGATGGGAGTTTGGGGTTCCTCTTCAGCCTTTTTTTTTAGTTTTTTTGTAATGACAGGAGCTGATTGGGTTATGAAATGAGTGGCTAGGACCGTGGCCCCAGCCAGAGAGGAGGGGTCTAGGTGGGTAAATTGGGTAAGGGTCTCGATTAATCAGTTCAGGAAGGTGGCTGGGTTCTCATTAGGAAGTTGGGTAATGTTTTGGAGTTTGTCAAAATTAATTGTTTTATGAGAGACAGCTTGCAACCCTGTTAGCAGGCACTGGAGTATTTTATTTTTGTGGGATCTCTGGTGCGTTTGGACCGGGTGTCTGGAGACAAAAGGGTGGGAGAGGCAGAGAAGGATGTCTGGGGAGGTAGGTGAGACAGGAGGACAGGGAGTTGTAGGGGTAAGGGGAAGGGAGGGTGGTGCTAC
>NW_006926652.1:1963-5010 GCF_000298275.1 Orycteropus afer afer | reverse complement strand
AGTTTGCCACTGCATGGGACTTTCCAGTCTGGGCGGGTTCTGTCACTTTGGTTGTCTTATCAGGCTGTCTCATCAGGGCCTGACACCCAGAGGAACCTGCTAACTGAAATGCTGGTGGCTTGGGTTTGCTTCGGCCTAACAGGCACATCATAATCAAATTGCTCAAAAACAGTGAAAAAGAAAATATTTTAAAAGCAGCCACAGAGAGGGACTTCTGGTAAGATGGAGGAATAGGCAGACAAGTGACAAAGACCCTCTTCAACAAAGAAAAGAAAAACCAATTAACAGCTATACAGAAGATAATCCTGGATCCCTGAGCTTTGAAAGGAACTATACAGAAGTGGATTAGGCACCAACTAGTGGAAAAACCTGAACGAAAACAGTAAGTACAGAGATGGTTGGAGCTGTGGACTATCAGCTACTCTGACAAGACCAACAGTTTGAATATTTCCAAGTGGTGTTGGGATCTGAGAATTGACCTAAAGATCAGTCCTGGTCACCAAGGCCTGCAGGGACAACTGCTCTGGTGGCCTATGACTAGGAAGGGAAACAGCAAGGAGGGAGACAACCTGAGCTGTGGACTTTCCGCTGTCCGGAGGGTGCAGCCATTTTGAATGTTTACAAGTGGCAACCATTTTGGATTTTAACGTGATAGCATTCTCATTCAGATTCCAGGGACCTAAAGAAAAGGCTCTGTTTGCCAGGGTCAGCAAGGACATACGAGAGGCTGACAAAGGAAAGGAGACAGGTGGTAAGTGTATAAGTGCTGTTAACTAGTGAATAGAAGAGCACAACACAGTGTGCTGTATAGATAACATACCTGTATAGATAACATACAAACAAAACAAAGAAAACAAAAATTGTGGGAAAGTCACTCCAGCATATAATCACCAATTAACCATAAACACAAAAATGTCACAATGCCTTGGAGACAACAGAGCATCACAGTCCACACAAAGAAGCAAGATAAAGCAGGAGAAACAAGGGTCCAGGATACAGATTCAAAACACATCCCTGAGGAAGACACAGCATTGGAATTCCCTGATAAGGAATTCAAAAGAATTATATTTAGGTATCTTCACAGGATTGAGAGACAGACCAAGAAAAATGCAAACAAAACCCTAGAAGTATTTTGGAAGAAAATTCAAGATCAAAATGACAAAATAAATGAAAAATTAGAAATGATTCTAAATGTACAGATAGAAATCCAGAAGATTAATACTAAATTGTTAGAAATAGTAAAATGTAGGTTAAAAAATGCGTATCTGGGAGATTCAAAATGGAGTCTCATCAGTAAGCACCACGCTATTTCCCTCTAGCATCTAAGTGCTTGAAAAACTAGGTACAGCAGCTTGAATTAGGGATTTTGGTGCTCTGAACAGCTCACTGAATCAGAATGCACCAAACACAGAAGAGCAGAATTAGAAGAAAGGCACAGGGAGATTATTTAAAAAAGATCTACCTGGTGGAGGATGGACAGGCAACCGAGAGAGGCCATTGGAAACTTCCCTGGGGCAGTCTCTGACTGGCGGGTGAGGGCGGCCCCCTGAGATCTCCGTGAGCCAAAAAGAAGACTCCCTATATCAGCATACCAGTGACCACATCAACATCCCAGCAAACAGCCCCAAGGATCTGCCTCCAGCACCTGATTTTATCAGTAACTTGAGTCACCTAAATGCAAACAGGCACGTGCAGCACCACTGAAACTCAAGCGGAGAGCTCACTGGTGCTCCAGGAGGGTGAGCTCACTCCCCCCTCAGCGGGTCACTGAGTGGGCTTGGATCAGCCTGGGAGACATTGTGCTTAACTTTGTCACTGATATCGAGACCAGAGTTTACTAGCAGATACTCTCCCAACTCCAGCACAGCTGAAATCACATGCATCTTTGGTGCTGCAGGTGGGCGGTATCACAGATAAACTTCTGAGCCATTCATGGTCTGGGGAGATTGTGCCCATGCCGTGGGCAGATAGGACAGGGAGAGAGAGGAAGTCGCACCTGAGTGTGGTCCCGGAAATTTGCCTTGGATCGGCTTTTTGGCACCAGTGGGGCCTTTGAGTGTGCCTGAGCCTGGCAGAAAGTGGTGACTCCCTAACAACAGGAATCTTTCCTGAAATTGAGCCACGGACTAGTAAATAACTACGTCATCAGTAACAGTTTGCCAAAGCCCTAGAAACTGACCCTAGCAACACCAAGCTTTCCTTCTTCTGCTCCCACCTTCTCCACCAATAACTTCACTCATTCAATACAAGAAACCACATTCAGCCAATTACCATAAAACCTCCTGCTTCAAAATCTAAACCCTCTTTACGACATACAGAAACACATATCCACATTCCACACTTTGATTCCACCATCACAAAGAAAACAGCAGAGTGACCCAGCATACCTGAATCAATAATAAAACACACCAGCTTCAACTTTTCCAAATATTAAACCATAAAACCAAGACAAAACAAATAAACATGTAACCAACAGCTAAAGACAACCTAAAGAAACAGCGCTCTACCAGATTCCAGGGGCTTAAGAAGAGGTACTGCTTTCCAGTAACCCCAAGGACACTCTGGACATACAAGACTAAAAAGATCTTAGTTTACAGCTTTTTTTTTTCTTTTCCCGGTTCCTGGTTAAAATTATTTTCTTTTAATTTAAATTCTTTACTTTCTTCCCCTTTTTATTTCTTGTGGTTAATCCTGTTCCTTGTTGCTTTCTTTAAATTCTTTTTCTTTTTGCATTTTCCCATTTTTTTCTTCATTATTCTCCTTCCCTAATTTTTTTCTCTTAGGGCCCTATCCCCACATATTGCAGGTTTTCTTCTTCTTTTCTCCATTTTTTCTTTTTTGGGTTACTGCTCCTGTGTGATTACATGGGGTGTTTTTTGTCCATGTGCTTTTAGTTTTTTGATGGTTACTCAATTGTAATTTTTGTCTAACTGAGTGGGAGACAGCAACAGTCCCCATAAGATACAAGTACACCCACACCTCCTGCAACTTCACTTACTGAGCAAGAGCCAGCACCTCCTTCTCCACCAATGGGCCAACGATAAAAA
>NW_006926652.1:0-922 GCF_000298275.1 Orycteropus afer afer | reverse complement strand
GAAAAATTTTCAACCAAGAATTATATACCCAGCAAAACTGTCCTTCAAATATGATGGTGAAATTAGGAGATTTCCAGATAAGCAGAAACTAAGGGTATTTGTTAAAACCAGACCAACCTTACAAGAGATGATAAAGGGAGTTCCAGCAAGATGGTGGACTAGGCATAAAGACTGCACAGACCCTCTTCAACAAAGAACAGGGAAACCAATTAACATAGACACAGAAGATAATCTTGGACCCTTGAGCCTTGAAGGGAAGGATATAGAAGTAGACGAAACCCCAACTAGCAGAAGAATTTGCGTGAAAATACCAATAAAGGAGATATATGCAGCTGCAGTCTGGCAGCAAACCTGATAGCACAGACAGTTTGGAGATTCCCAAGTGGTGGTAGGAAATAAGAATTAACCTAAAAATAAGCCCTGCTAGCCAGGGACTGCAGAGAGGACTGCTCTGGTGGCTGGGGAATAAACAGAGAAGGTGAAGAGAAAGGCGGGATGAGCTGTAGACTTTTGCCAGTCTGGAAGACGCAGCCATTTTGAAGGTTTAAAAGCAGCTTGACTATTTTGGATATTTAAAGAGACAGCATTCTCGCAGACTCCTGGGGCTTAAGAAAACGTTCTGCTATCCAGCAACCTCAAGGACATTCTGGACCTGCAATACTGAAAAGGTACCACATTCCTCTTGTTACCCTTACACCCCACAACTGCCTGGTGAACAGAGATGCGGCCATTGCCCACGCCCACCTGCATTCTGGGCCAGCAGGAACTCCATCACAGTCTGTGGGCTCAGACAGAGCCTGGGTGCCCAGCCCTGTCCTCCACGGATTTTTTTTCTCTTTTTTTATTTTTTTCTTTTTCACTTTCCTTTTTCTGGTTATTAGTTTGCTTGTATTTGTCTGTTTTAAAACAACTAATATTATTC
>NW_006926651.1:7911-8830 GCF_000298275.1 Orycteropus afer afer | reverse complement strand
GAGTAACTGGTGGGTTTGAACCACCAACCTTCTGGTTAATAGTCAAATGCTTTAGTCACCATGCCACCAGAGCTCTTTATGTAGGCTTTCCATTTCTCAAAGTCTGATTTACTTTTAACTCACAGACATCATTTATCCCTTCTTCTAAAGGAAGTCTGCACCACTTTTGTGAAAATTAAATTCTTAGAAGAGGAGAAATAAATCCTATTGATGTCTTTAAGAGAACACGAGGTAGAAATGCCATGCAAAGCTCTTTGCTTGTTACAAGATTATTTTGTGACAACAGTTGCAGTTAATGTTGCCTTTCTATTCTCCAGTAAAGAACGCATTTAAAAAAAAAAAATTCTTAATTACCTTCTGACTGAATGACATGTTCTTTTAGCATTCGATTGTCTTCAAGATAAATATGAAGAGCTATTTAATATTCTATCCAAACATGATAATCTACACCCATTTTACATGAAATTCCACCAATATATAAAGCACTTAATGAAATCTATAAATACTCATTCTGCAAACAACTAATGCCTCAAAATAATGGGATATTTGGAAAGGAGTAAAATAAATTTTAGTAAAAAAGATGCAGAAACCAGAAACGAACTCAAGAATTAGGGCCATTTTTCTCTTCTTAGACTAAAATAACTCAAAAAGATGCTAGAAAACAAGTAAGACAGAAAGAATGAAGGGTGATTATCTGAGATGGGCATTAGATGTCATTTGCCCTAAGTAATTGGTGTGTTTTGAATTTCTAGACTATTCATCATATTCAAAGTCAATTGTAGTTCATACAACAAATCATTCAACCCATTTTCCATTGCATGCAAACATCAGATGAGGTGGACATATGATTTAAATAACAATTTTGTCTTATTTTGAAGACTTTTGGTGTCTCCAAATTGATTATACCATAAGAATTTGA
>NW_006926651.1:6240-6801 GCF_000298275.1 Orycteropus afer afer | reverse complement strand
AAGAATATCATGTACACTAGCAAAGTAAATTGTTCAATTTAACAACATATGTTCAAAAAAATAAGAAGCTCTGGTGGCCTAGTGATTAAGGCATTTGGCTACTGAACAAAAGATTGGCAGTTCGAACTCACCAGCCACTCCATAGGATAAAGATGAGACAGCCTGCTTCTATGAAGATTTATGCCCTTGGAAACCCTTTGGGCAGTTCTGTGTTCTGTAGGGTTAAGTCAGAATCAACTTGAGGGCAATAGGTTTGACATTTTTGGTTTGGTTAAAAAAAATGTTCATTTGAAGGGAAAACAAATACAGTACTTAAATGTGTGTTTCACTCTGTTACTACTAATGAAGTATATCAGGTTTTCACCAAAATATTTTTGTTTATGATCAATTATTCACTCCAGGGTCTAGGATAATTACTGGCACTTGGAATTTGCTAAATATATACTTTCTAAATGACTAAAATATTATTACTTCCCATACACAATTGAGCCTTTTAATTTTATATTTGGTCTAATATTTTTCAAAATATTCTTAATGTTGTTGTTAAGTGCCTTGGAGTGA
>NW_006926651.1:1449-2940 GCF_000298275.1 Orycteropus afer afer | reverse complement strand
TTCCAAGCTGAGGGACTCATCTTCCAGCACTGTATTGGACGATGTTTTGGGGCTATCCATAAAATTTTATAGTAATATATCAGACAGTGTTTCACTACTATTCATAAGGTGTTCACTGGCCAATTCTTTGAGAAATGGATGGCCTCTTCCTTCTTCCAAGTCTGTCTCAGTCTGGAAGCTTCTCCAAAACTGGTCCACCATGGGTATTCCTGCTGGCACAGCCTCCAGCCTCACAGCAACACACAAGCCACCACAGTACGACAAACCAACAGACAAGTTCATCTCCCTTAGCTGTTCCAACTCCTCTACTCACATCGTGGACTTCCCCCTACCTGTTCCTGCTGGCCCTGTCTGCTGCTGCTCCCTGCTGCCTGGGGTCTTTCCCTCACCATCCTCACCCATTCCAGCCACTAGATATATTTATCTCAGTATCTATCTTATTTTTTTTTCCTTCTGTGTTGTTGTTGTTGTTGTTAGGTGCTGTTGAGTCATCTCCAACTCATAATGACTCTATGCACAACAGAATGAAACACAGCCTGTTATTGTGCCAGCCTCATAATATTTTCTGTACCTGAGTCCATTGTTGCAGCCACTGTGTCTATCCATCTCATTAAGGGCCTTCCCCTTCTTTGTTGACCCTCCATTTTACCAAGCATGATATCTTTCTCCAGAGAATGGTTCCTTCTGACAATGTGACCAAAGTAGGTGAGACAAAGTCTGGCCATTCTTGTTTCCAAGGAGCATTCCACCTGCACTTCTTCCACAACAGATTTATTAGTCCTTTCCATGGCATTCTTAGCTTTCTTCTCCAACACTACAACTCAAAAGCATCAACTTTTCTTCAGTCTTCCTTATTTATTATCCAGCTCTCACATGCATATGAGGTGATTGAAAATACCATGGTTTGGGTTAGGCATATCTTAGTCCTCAAGGAGATATCTTTGCTCTTCATAACTTGAAAGATGTCTTTTGCAACAGATTTGCCCAACGCAGTACATCATCCAACGTCTTGAGTGCTGCTTCCAATGGCACTCATTGTAGAACCAAGTAATATGAAGGTGCTGTTGAGTCATCTCCGACTCATAATGACCCTATGCACGACAGAATGAAACACAGCCTGTTATTGTGCCAGCCTCATAATATTTTCTGTACCTGAGTCCATTGTTGACAACTTCAATCTTTTCTCTATCCACCATTAAGCTGTTTATTGGACCAGTTGTGAGGATTTTTGTTTTCATTATATTGAGTTGTAATCCGTACTGCAGACTGTAGTGTTTAATCTTCATCAGTAAGTGCTTCAAGTCATCCTCACTTTCAGCAAGCAAAGTTGTGTTATCTGTGTATCACAGATCGTTAATAAGTCACCCTCCAATCTTGATGACATGTTCTTCTTCATGTAGTCCAAGTTTTCAGATTATTTTCTCAGCATACACAATTGAATAAGTACAATGAAAGGCTACAACCTTGACACACTCCCTTCTTGATTTTGAA
>NW_006926651.1:0-504 GCF_000298275.1 Orycteropus afer afer | reverse complement strand
TATACCAAACTTTATGTTCATATGCCTGACTTGTGATTTTTTTTCCTAAGCCACATTTTAAGGGGAAAGAGAAGCTTCTTTCTCCTTCCCTGTCTCTTCCTTTCTCTTCTTGAATAATTTAGGCCAAAAGTCATTATAAGAGTGAGAGCAAGTAGTAGTCCACATGGGCAGAGAGAGGCATAGACACAGAGTCACTGTGCAAAGGGTTAAAATTGGATCTGAGTAAAGAATGTGTCCATGTGGAAAGGGAAGCCTGGTGCATGGTTTCCAAGCTCAGGTCAGTGGGATAGGCAGCAGTGCAGAAAGTTTAGTATGGAATATTAGAGCTTATTTGAAAAGCTTAGGAGGTAGCAGCATGCTGTAAAGTAAAAAAGCTCTGAATATATGAATAAGACATCCTGGTACAGGATATCAGCATGGGAAGGATGAAGAGGCTCCACCAGTGAATGATGAGATATCTCAGAGTAAAGTATTGGAATCCAATAGGTAAGGAAAGTATCCTTA
>NW_006926650.1:7197-8302 GCF_000298275.1 Orycteropus afer afer | reverse complement strand
ATAATTCTTTTGAATTCCTTATCAGGGAGTTCCAATGCGACTTCTTCCTCAGGGATGTGTTCTTGGTTTGTACCCTTCTCCCTTATTTCTACCATTTTATCTTGCTTCTTTGTGTGGACTGTGATGATCTGTTGTCTCCAAGACATTGAGATATTGTTGTTTTTAGATCTTTTTTAACTGTTTTTGAAAAGCAGCTAAGGGTGAGTCAAGGTCCCCTTGGTGATCATTTATCATTGGCCTGTTGTTTGAGAAGGAAGTGGTGGCTTTCACTCAGTAAGTGGAGCTGCAGGAACTGCACATTTAGTTGTGTCATATGGGCACTGTTGCTGTCTCTCTGTTAAACAAAAACAAAAATTGAAAAACCATCAAAAATGTAAAAGTAAGTGGACAAAAAAACACACTGCATAAGCACACAGGAATAACCACAAAAAAAAAAAAAAAAAAAAAAACAATATCTGGGAAGAGAGCAGTAAGACAAAAAGGTAGAGTAAGAGAATAATGAAGAAAAATGGGAAAAAATGCAAAAAGAGAAACTAAGAACAAGCTTAACCATGAGGAAAAAAAATGTGAATCAGGAATAGGGAAGAGAGAAAAAGCAGAAAAATAGAACCTAGGAAGGGAAGAATAAGGGATAATAGTAAAAAGGAAAACAATAATAACAATAATAGTAATAATTTTAAAACAGACAAAAACTAACATCTAAAAAAAAAAAGGAAAAAATACAATCTGGGCAGGGCAGAGCTGGGTACCCAGGTTCCACAGGAACCTGCAGTCTGGGATGGAATTCCTAATTGCCCAGAGGTGGGTGGGAGTGAGAGATGGCCAAATCTCCATTCGCTTGCAGGGTGTGGGGGATAGGAGTAACGAGAGGAATATCACACCTTTCCAGTGCTTCGGGTCTGGAATGTCCTTGCTGTCCCCAGCAAGTGGAGCCTATTCTTAGGTCCTTGCAATCAGAGAAAGCACAGTCACTTTAAATATCCAAAATGGTCGAACCATTTGTAAATACTCAAGATGGCTGTGACCTCTTGACAGCCAAAAGTGTGCAGCTCAGCCTGTCTCCCTCTTTGTTACTTCCCCTTTTATTCACCAGACAACAATGTAG
>NW_006926650.1:3047-6134 GCF_000298275.1 Orycteropus afer afer | reverse complement strand
GCTTCTTATATATGGAAGCAGATCACTCTCTAAAGCAGCTACTCACTGCTTGTGGTATATCCCACCATGGAGTTGATTGCCACTCTCATTATGGGGAATAACTACCACCAGGTGCCCAGTCACTCAATCAGACTCAGGTAAGTTGACACAAAACTTTCACTGCCATACCCATATCAACAAATGAAAACTTAACTAAGTCTACTTCTTATAAATGCCTGATCTTCCCAGAAGCCAAGTGTAAGATAACAATTTAAGAATACCCTTCCAGAGTTAACTTAGTTCAGAATATCCCCTTGAGCCCAACCTTATCACCACAAGTGTTAAAAGTATAATTTCTACAATATTATATTTGTATATGAACCCAAAAACTTTATATACAATTCCTTAATGAATCTCCAAGTTTGTATGAGCAACTGAGTGATTAATCACTGTGCAACCTTGACTCTGTCAATAAAATATATTCACTAATTGCAAATAAAGCTTATGAGTATATATACTAATTTAACCTTGCAGAAATTTTATTTTTAACATTATATACAGTTACCCAAGTAGGTATATACTAAGACATATTTGATACAAATAATCATATCTGTAAGTTACATAAGTAGGATATTGTATTCATTTAATATATTCCAAAAAGAATTTGATCTTATTGAATATTCCTTCTTAATTATAGGTCTTAGTCAAAGAACAGTGTGCTCCTCTAAAACAATAAGCACAATGATATAAAATAAACATGGAAGCTTGCTATTTAGAAATAAAACAAAGATTTATTCCAACATCTTCATGATTTTAATTATTTTGAATATTGTAACCCATAAAATGGGATATGACAAATAAAAATAGCAATAACACCAAAAAGAAATATTGCTCTTTTATTGACTATATTTCCTGTTTTCAAAAATGTGATAAATGAAACAATTTGACTTGCTAAAATTATTCAATAAATTGATTATGTAAGTTATAATTATAAAACTAGAAATATTCACATATAATATGATTATATTTTATGTTCTAAATATTTTTCATAAGACTAATAATAATCCTCTATGATAATAAAATATTGCTTAAATATGATTATACTAAAAATAACTATTTATTAAATATATAACAACAAAGATAGAATGTCAGTAATAAAATAAACCAATTTCTTCATAAACCAATTCATGCCAATAAAATAAAATTTCAAGATTAAATATTTCAGACCATGATGCAATTATTTTAATAAAAATCTGGAGGGAAAGATCAAGCTAAAAACAAAAATTTAAAAATTTTGATAAGAGGACTAATAAAACCTGTAAGATTTTGTAGAAGTAAAATTTGTAAAATGTATTAAGTGGGCAGGATAGAAAAACAGGAGATTAAGAATATTATAGCTATAGAAATTATATTGCGCCTTGGTGGTCATATAGCAGCAAAGTGGTAGGCTGCTAACTGAAATTTTGGCAGTGGTTGGAACCTACCAAGAGCTCTACAGGTGAAAGATGCGACAATCTGCTCCACTAAACATGTATACCTTTGGAAACCCTATGGGTATGTTCCACTAAGTCCTAAGGGGTCACTATGATTTGGAATCCACTAGACTGGAATGAGTTTTCAGAAGTTACATAATAAATTATTATATGAAAATATGATGTCAACAAACCCCACCTTACCCATTGCTATGGAGAACATTCCAACTTATACTGACCCCTTAAAACAGAGTAGGATGACCTCGTAGAATTTCCAGGTCTGTGGCATAGTTCCTATGGCATTTGAGTGCTAACTGGAAAGCTGGCAGTTCAAACCCACAAGCCACTCCTCAGAAGAAAGATTGGGAATATACGTCCATAGTGATAGTGCCTCGGAAACCCATGGAGGGGTTGCTATGAGTCAGATCTGACTGGACAGCAGTGAGTTTGGATTGGTGGTTGTAATTTTTAGGGAAGCAGACTGCCATATTTTCCTGTGAAGCACTTGGTGGGTTTGAACACTGAACTTGGATTAGTAACTAAGCACTGAACCACTGCATCACCCCGGCTTCATCAATAAAATATTATAGGGAAAGTAAAAATATTTTGAAAATTAAAATGAGAAATCTCACAACAATTTCTAATATTTTGGAATGATCATTTCATCATGAGTGGATCTTTAATCAGATTTTGAAGTGTTTACAAAAAAATAAAACCTCATGCCACAGACTATAAATCTAAAAATCATGAAGAGGATTCTTAGAGCAAATCAGAAAGTTTGTTAATATTTCAAATAAAAACTAATTTGCCAAATAGTAAAAATAATAATAAAAATTGCTAAGTAGAAAAAATGTACTAATAGGGGTACATCAAAAATGAAATGTTGTTAGGTGCTGTCAAGTCAGCTCCAACTCACAGTGACCCTATGTACAACAGAAAAAACACTGCCCAGTCTTTTGCCAGCCTCACAATCCTTGCTATACCTGAGCTCATCATTGCAGTCACTGTGTCAAATCATCTCATTGAGGGCTTTCCCCTTCTTCACTGACCCTCCACTTTACCAAGCATGATATCCTTCTCTAGGGAATGGCCCCTTCTGACAACATGACAAAAGTAGGTGAGATGAAGTAGGTGACCATTCTTGCTTCCAAAAGGACTCTGGCTGCACTTCTTCCAGGACAAATTTTTTTTCATTCTTTTCTCATTCCATGATACTTTTGGTATTATTTGCCAACACCACAATTCAAAAGCATCAACTCTATTTCAATCTTCCTTGTTCATTATCAAGCTCTAACATGCACATGAGGCAATTGAAAATACCGTGGTTTGGGTGAGGCTCACTTTAGCCTTCAAGGAGACATTTTTGCTCTTCAGCATTTTATAGAGGTCTTTTGCAGATTTGCCCAGTGCAATACATCCTCTGATGTCTTGATGTCTGCTTCCATTAGTGATAGGTGTGGAACCAAGTAATATGAAAGCATTAAAAATTTCAATCTTTTCTCCATTTATTGTGATGCTGTTTATCAGTCCAGTTGTGAGGATTTCCATTTTCTTTATGTTGAAAATGTAATCCATACTGCAAACTGAATTCTTTAGTCTTCATCAGAAGTGCTTCAAGTCATCTTCACTTTCAGCA
>NW_006926650.1:0-1507 GCF_000298275.1 Orycteropus afer afer | reverse complement strand
GGAAACCCAAGGAGGGGTCGCTATAAGTCGGGTCCGACTTGATGGCACATAACAACAACAAGTGATACTTCTATATTTCCAACTTTTGCTTTCCAATCACCAATGATGATCAGCACATCTTTATTGCATGTATGGTCAATTTCAGGCTGCAGAAGTTTGTAAAAATCTTCAATTTTCTTATCATTCGCTTTGGTGGTTGGTGCATAAATTTGAATAATATTAGTATTAACTTGTCTTCCTTGCAGGCATATGGATGTTATCCTATCACAGACAACATTGTACTTCAGGATAGATCTTGAAACATTCTTGGTGACAATGAACGCCATGCCATTCCTCTTCAATTTGTCATTCCCAGCATGGTAGATCATATGGTGGTCTGATTCAAAATGGCCAAAACCAGCCCATTTCAGCTTACTAATGTCTAGGATATCCATCTTTATGTGCTCCATTTCATTTTTGACAACTTCCAATTTTCCTAGATTTATACTTTGTGTGTTCCATGTTCTGATTATTAATGGAGGTTTGTGATTGTTTCTTCCCATTTTGATTCAAGCCACATCAGCAAATGCAGGTGCTGAAAGCTTTACTCCATCTATATCATTAACGTCAGCTCTACTCAAAGGAGGCAGCTTTTCCACAGTCATATTTTGAGTGTCTTCTGACCTGAGGAGCTCATCTTTTAGCACTATATCAGATGATGTTTCATGGCTATCCAGAACATTTTCCAGTGCTATATCAGACAGTGTTTCACTGTTATTCATAAGGCTTCCAGGACCAGTGCTTTGAGAAGTGGATGACCCCTTCTTTTTTCTTAAGTCTGTATTCATCTAAAAGCTCCACTGAAGCCTGTCCACCATGGATGATCCTGCTGGTATTCAAAATACTGGTGACATAGCCTCCAGCCTCACAGCAACACACAAGCCATCACAGTACAGCAAAGTGACAGACAAGTGGCAGATTTTTTAGCTTAGACTATTTTAATCTCATTTTTCTCTAGAATGCATCATGAAGAAAAGTCCAGTGGTCACAGTCTTTGAGTCAGTTTTATGATGAAACACAGGGGTTTGGAACCCATAACTCAGATTTTAACTGACATATTGAGTCACATTGATGATCAACACTGATTGACATTTTTATTCCCTTAATATTCAGATCAATTTGAAGTTTGCTATTGAAGAAATCTGAAGCTCAAAACAATAATAAATTAATAAATAAATTTTTTTTTTTTTTTTTTGGTTTATTGAACCAGTATCCTAAATTTTGCTGAATTTATATATTAAGTCCAATATTTTATTGATTTTTGTTTTGGTTTTTTTTTTTTGTTTTCTATTTGTGTGTATTTGTGAATATTCTTTAGGATATTCTACATATGTCATAAGTTTTAAACACCAGAGGCTCAGCCTCAAAACTCACGTCCACATGTTACCTGGTGCATAGGTAACAGCCAGTTTATAGACTGAGACAGACTAGGAAGAAGGAAGAGGCCGTCCACTTCTGAAAGAATTGG
>NW_006926649.1:7388-7965 GCF_000298275.1 Orycteropus afer afer | reverse complement strand
ACCAAAGCCAAATTTTCCAACTACCAGTGATTCTTCTTGGTTTCCAACTTTTGCATTCCAGTCACCAGTGATAATTAACACATCCTGATTGCAGGTTCGGTCAATTTCAGACTGCAGAAGTTGCTAAAAATCTTCAATTTCCTCATCTTTGTTTTTGGTGGTTGGAGCATAAATTTGAATAATAGTCATATTCCTTGTAGGCATATGGACATTATCCTATCACTGACAGCGTTGTACTTCAGGACAGATCTTGAAACATCCTTTGTGATGATCGATGCCATGCCATTCCTCTTTAAACTGTTGTTCCTGGCATGGTAGATCATACGGTTGTCTGATTCAAAATGGCCAACCCCAGTCCATTTCAGCTCACTAATGCCTAGGATATCAATCTTTATGCATCCCATTTCATTTTCGACAACGTTCAATTTTCCTAGATTCATACTTCGTACATTCCATGTTCTGATTATTAATGGATGTTTGCGGCTGTTTCTCCTCAATTTGAGTGGTGCCACATCAGCCAATGGAGGTCTCGAAAGCTTTTCCTTATCCATATGAGTAAGGCTGATTTTACTCTGAT
>NW_006926649.1:4582-6368 GCF_000298275.1 Orycteropus afer afer | reverse complement strand
GGTATAAGAGTAACAAGGGGAATGTCTCACCTTTTCAGTCGTCCAGGTCCAGAGTGTCCTTGAGGTTACTCGGATATCTTCTAGTTCTAATGTTATGATTCTGTGCAGTGGCATTCTGGGAAAGCTGCAGGGATCTGGGGTCACAGGCAACCATGGCTGGCCTACTTTAGGGTCTCAAGAAGCAAGAAAGATGCTTTCCAGCTGCAGACTCCTGGGCAAATCCAAAGCTACCCACACACTTATAGAAGCTGGCACGTCCAGCTCACATCCACTCAGTTTAGGAAGCTAGATGTCTGAATTCAAGGTTTCAGCTTTAGAGGAAGACTTTCTCTGTCGGCTCTGGAGGAAGGTCCTAGTCTCTTTTAAGCTTCTATTCCTGATGATTTTCATGTGGCTTGGCATCTATCTTTCCCCATCTCTGCCTGTACCCTTCCTTGTTTAATTTCTTTTATATTTCAAAAGAGATTGACTGACACAGGACATCAAGCTCAATTGGCATAAAACCTACACAAAACATTGTTGCACTTCCTACTTTGGTGAGTAGCAACTGGGATCTTAAAAGCTTGCAAGGAGCCATCTAAATGCAACAGTGGGTTTCTCATCCAGAGCAAAGAAGAATGAAGAAAACCAAAAATGCATGGAAAGAATTAATCCAAGCGACTGGTACACTATGCAATCCTCAGCCTATACGACTATGAGACCAGAAGAACTAGATGATGCCTGGCTACCATTGTCATTGGAGGGGGATCTATGTAGGAGATCCCGGACAGAGTGGGAGAACAATGTGGAACAAAACTCAAAATCATTTGGGGGAAAGAAAAAAGAGACCAGGTTTGCTCGTCTGATAGAGCCTGGTAGAACCACTGAGACTATGGCCCCTAGCTTCCCTTCAGGTCTGGAATTGGATCCATATCTGTGGCTTCCAGCCAAACAAAAGACAGCCATATGAGGTGAACACTAGGTAGATATACTCCTTGGAGAGAACAATCATGGGAGAATAGAAGGGCTGTGTATGCACAGGGAGACAGCTCACGGGGCAGGAGTGTGGGGAGGGAAGAACACAGGGAAGAGGTAACTATGGGAAAGAAGTGGGAGGGGAGCTGTTGCATTGTGGGAAATTGTAGTGAATGCCATGAGACCAAGTGTATGTAGCTGCTGTATGGAAAGTGATCTTGCTCTGTAAATTTTCACCTAAATCACAATTTAAAAAAAAGAGAGAGAAAGAGATTGACTGAAAATATGCCATACAGAAATCCAGTCTCATTAACATAACAAAGAAAACCCATTCCCGAATGGGATTATAACCTCAAACACAGAGGATGGAATTCAATCCATAACACTCATTCAGTAAAATTATTAAGTGAGTACTTACTATGTAATGACATCAGTTGTGTAGACATCTGTCTGGTTCAACCCGTTTTCCATCCTTCACTAAAATTCCAATAATCATGTAATACAGTAGTGGAGATATTGGTCTTAAGGGTCAGGTGACGTTTAATGCTTTTAACAACTTATTCTCTGTGTGCAAGAGACTAAGAAATGTTCTTTCACGTGCCAACTGTGTCGTGTGGAAATAGGATTCCCGTCCTTGTTCAGTTCTGATACTAGCTGCCCATGCAGCATTCTTCCACTGACTCTAGCCACCCATAGTGAGGCCAGACCCCACAAGTTAGAAGGACACCATCGTTCAGACTGCCAAAGAGGCAGACGCCAGCTACAAGTTTGGGAGTCTAAATGATTCCCAAGTTCTGACCTATTGGTTAAAAGTCTGGGGGTTCACTCTAAC
>NW_006926649.1:0-2732 GCF_000298275.1 Orycteropus afer afer | reverse complement strand
GGAAGGTTGGGCAATCCTACTTCCGTAGTGATACTGCCTACAAAGGAGGGGTCGCTATGAGTTGGGGCCGACTCGACAGCAAATAAAAACAACAACAACATACTGACACAACCTCGTTAACATAATAAATCCCTATTCCCAAATGTGATTACATCCACAGTTATATGGGTTAGGATTTACAACACATATTTTGGGGGGAGGGGACAAATTTCAATGTTTAACACTACACCCTTTAGGCCCCCAGAACTCATGATCTTCTCACATGCATAACACTTCCACCCTTCACACCATCTCAAAATTGTTAAATAAACTTCAAGTTCAAATGGCTTGACTGCAGTGAGCTTGGTTTTTGTTTTTTGCTTTCTTCATGTATGTTCTTCTTGATGTCATCTCACAACTCATCTGGTCTTTGGTCATTGGTGTTCAAGGTACCAAATCTATTCTTCATATGGTTTCTAAATTCAGGTGAGGTATACTCAAGATCATATGTTGGCTCTTGTGGATTTGTTTTAATTTTCTTCAGCTTCAACAGTTTAATATAGTGTTAGGTTTATTTGTTTCTGTTTCCATTTAATTATAAGTTTGCTATCATTTTGAGATGATGTATTTCTTTAATATTTAACTTTTCATTGTTTTACAGGATTCCAGTCTCCACTACTACAAAAAGGATGAGGCCACATGTTCTGACCTCCTCTAATCCCACAAGAGGAAGACAGAGTCATCATCAATAACCCATGGCCTATTCCTGCCAGGCCAGACATGTTGCCTTCCTCCAGCCCTTTCTCCAACCGTTCCTCCCAAAGCACCCACCACCTCTCTCCTGGGTTCGCTAATTCACTGCAGTGGCCACACAGAGCTCATGGATTACGGGGTTTATTAGGGAAGCACCAGGCTACAACTCAAGTTCAGGAAAAATGCTCAGCCTCTCTCCCAGCCCACTGTCCCTCAGCCAACAATCCCTCACAGTCTCTTTCCCAGCAGTGCTGGTCCCTCGGTGTCTCACTCAGCAATGCGTGTCTCTTGCGTCTCTTTCCCAGCAGCATGTGTCTCTTTCAGGAGCGCATGTCTCTTTTGGCAGCATGTCTTCCTCAACCAGCCATCTGAGAGATTCTGCTTCTAGGAGGACTCCTTTTGAGCTAGTTTTGCAGAGTGGCCAAACTAGCCAATCATAACATCAGAACTTTAAGCACCTGAGAGAGAACCTCCCATAACATTGTGTTCTGCCACATCCAACAGAAATAACCCAGGTGGATAACATTTACAATCAGGAGCTCCTCAGTTGCTCATTCCATCACTGAGTTTACAATGACTTATGGGTAGAAAAGCCATACTAAGTAATTTACTACACTGCAACTACCTTAGTTCCCAAAGGTGAGCTGGCATTTCAGTGGTCCAAGAGAATAGAATTGCCCACTGTTGAAGGGCTGGGGGTCACAATTCAGGTGGACCAGGATTATGGAGCCACCCAAAGCCAAGGGAGCAAGGTGGTTATCCTAGGGGCCTGGAAGGTGAGGCTGACTCTCACAACCCCTCAGATTTCAGGTTGTGGTTATAGTGTGGGGGGCAGAGCCATTGCTCAGATGGTCTTGGAGGAAAGGATTATTTTCAAGCCTTCAGAGCTAATAAAATTTTCTGGATTGTAGACTTTCTTTCATTTGGAGAGACAATGTCTTTCTGGTGCCTTTTCTACTTTTATACTTGAGATTCAGATAACTTGTATTACAGGTTTCATAGGTTCACAGATGGAGAGAAATTTAGCCCCAGTGTAAAAATCACATGGTGGTGGCATCTGATCTCCTCTAACTTTACAAGAGGGGAAGAAGATCAAGATCAACAGCCCAAGGCTGATTCCTGTTAGGCAGAGGTCAGACATGCCTCTATCATCCAACTTTCTTACCAATTCTGACACCAATCATCTGTACCACAGCACCCTCTACTTCTCTGTTGGTTTTGATGATTCATTGCAGTGGCCACACAGAACTCACATGATTACGGGGTTTATTAGGGAAATAACAGGTTAAAATTCAGGATCAGGAACAGCTCAGGATACAGTTCTTTGATCATAATAGTTTCTTCTCAGCACTGCCACAGGCATGTTTTGGCCTTGGCTCTGTGGCTCCTTGGCCTCCGCCCTGCTGGGGCAATGTTCAACCATTTGAACAGGGGAGCTGTTACATTGTGGGAAATTGCAGTCAATGTCATGAGACTAAGTGTATGTGAACTACTGTATGGAAAATGAATTTCCTCTGTAAACTTCCACCCAAATCACAATAATAATTAAAAAAAAAAAGGTATGTAATGATTTAATGTGGCAAACAAGTAATGATACCCCATGATGTGATAAGCTAATTAGGTGTAAAAGGATTAGGATTAAGGGTAGGTTGCAACACTCTTAGGCCCATCATAGCCCTGATTCCATATAAGGGGAGCTTCTCTGGGGTGTGGCCTGTAACATGTTTTATCTTGTAAGAGATCAAAGGAGAGAGAAGGGAACAGAGAAGGGGGAACCTACAACCAGTAAAAAAAAGAGGAGCCAGGAATGGAGCACATCCTCTGACACAGAATCCCTGGGCTGGGATTCTCCCAGGAACAAGAGACACAGAGAAGTCTTGCCATAGAGCCAACACTCTGAACTCAGACATTTAAACTATATGGGAGTAAACTTGTTTGTTGAACTCAGACATTTAAACTATATGGGAGTAAACTTGTTTGTTGAACTCATTTAAACTAGA
>NW_006926648.1:8050-9168 GCF_000298275.1 Orycteropus afer afer | reverse complement strand
TATACCATAATCTAAGTGATAAATTTCCACTTACCCTTTATCACAAAGGACTTACACAATTTTAAGAAACAGAACTCTTCCCTTTCCACTTACTAATTCTATTTTTCTTTTTCATGGAACCTATAGTGACTTAGTTTCTACAGAATCTTACATAAAGCTAGTTTGATTTCCTTGTTCCTAAAGCTGTATATTATTGGGTTCAAAGATGGAGGTACCACACAATAAAAGACAGACACCAAAAAATCAAGAGGATTTGGGTAATCAGGGACTGGCTTCCAATAGGCAATGACACTTGTAACAGAAAATATGATCATGACTATGAGGTGGGGCAGACAGGTGGAGAAGGCTTTTGACTGGCCTTGCATTGATGGCATTCTCAACACTGTATTGAAAATGCAAATGTATGAAAACTAAGCAAAAAATTCCAGACAGGACTCCAATTACTATGCTGACATTAATGATGATATGGGTCTTAGGGCAAGAACTCTTCAGTAGAGAGGGGACATCACAGAAGAAGTGTGGGAGTTTCCTGGAGCCATAGAAAGATAGAGAGAAAGTTCCAGCTGAGTAAAGGAGCCCAAAGATACTCCCAGTAAACCAGGAGGCAGCTGCCATCCGCACACAGACTCCTCTGCTCATGATGATGTCATAGTGCAGGGGATGACAGATGGCCACATAGCGGTCATAGGACATGTCTGTGAGGATGAAAAGTTCAGATCCAATAAAGTTAATTACCAAAAATACCTGTAACACACATTCTGGCAAAGAAATGGTGTTCCTGTGAGATACAGAGTTCAGAATAAAATTTGGAATTGTAATTGAAATGAGACAAGCATCAAGGAAAGATAAGTTCTTGAGGAAAAAATACATGGGAGTATGAATACACTGGTTCAGGGTGACAAGGATGATAATGAGAAGATTCCCCATGAGGGTCTCCAAGTAAATCAGCAAAACAGAAAAATGTGTGGGACTTGGAGCTCCCTGGTGTCAGAGAATTCC
Organism: Orycteropus afer afer; assembly: GCF_000298275.1. NCBI lineage: Eukaryota > Metazoa > Chordata > Mammalia > Tubulidentata > Orycteropodidae > Orycteropus > Orycteropus afer. Next base: position 8,169 of record NW_006926648.1, on the reverse strand, counting down.
ATGAGGAAGAATTGCATCACGACCGTGCAGTTGGTCATGCCTCTATTTCACCTCCTGTGGGATGAAAGAAGGTAAGCACCCATCATACCCATGCTAAGCCAATGTGCCTTCCAATGATC
>NW_006926648.1:3302-4380 GCF_000298275.1 Orycteropus afer afer | reverse complement strand
CTCAGTTGAATGGAGAAATAAAGCATATGATTTCATTAATACACTAGAAATTTAGTAATGTCAAAGCATTGGATTTATGAAGACAATTGATAATGTATCTCCTCAGCTAAAGACTACTTCAAATTGACATTCCTGATAAAGAGTTTGTCTGTGGACAAACAAAAAAAGGAGAGACGGGATTAGTCAAATGTCTGTGCTCCTGGTACTGGGTCAAGACTAGCAAAGTAAACTAAATTCTTACTGTGCTGTCGGGTTTCAGTGGCTCCCCAGCCAGCTTTATGACACTATGATATCATTAAGCAAGAAGTTTATGCATTTCCCTAGAATCTGCATGAAGATATATTAAGTTTTAATGTACCTTTCATCACACATTCATCATATGTGACTTTTTAAATTATTTTTTCTTCTCCAAGCTTGACTTTTAAGCCTTTTTATATTATTCTCAGTAAATCTCTTCTCTGAGGACATGTTTTGAATCAAATTTGTGTGATATAGACACAGAGTAGTTTTTCTATGCACTTCTACTGAACTATTTGTGACACAAATAACAGTGCCTAAAAATTACATGTACTTGACCTAAATTAAAGGAAAAGTAGAGTCAGAATGACTGACATAATTGAAACAATACGGAAGGAATATCCCTGAGCCTTTCCAATAAGAACAATAATCAATGTTATATCTACTTTGAGAGATTTTCTTTGACTCTGGACCTCATTCTGTCAATTGTCAAATGAAGAGATTAAATTGTAAGTTTCCTAAGAATCTTCCATATCTAAAATGTCGCGGCCAGCATGACAATTCTAGAACAGGGGGTAAGAGAATGAGTTAAAAAAGAGAGAAATTTAAAGGATGGGAACGGGAGGGACACTCAGAGCCATTGCAAAGCAGTGCCAGTTTTATTATGATTATTCTCAAACTTATATACAAGTTTAACATGGGAAAAGTGCACAATTCATATGTCATACAATCAATCACAAGTTAATCAATATTGGGAAAAGTACATGCATATACAATTGGCATATTAAAATTTAAACTAACATTCCTGTTCCCATAATTCAAGTCACCACAACTCAGGTTA
>NW_006926648.1:0-2437 GCF_000298275.1 Orycteropus afer afer | reverse complement strand
GCAAATAATAACAACAACAACAACAACACATATATGAAAAATAGAATAGATGGCTCTTCAAGCCATTTGTGCTTGGTATCAGTTACCAAGTTATGATTCTGTATCAAGGTGATTGATTATTAAATATTAACTTTGTTTAATCTAAGATTTAGTTATGAAGATGTTAAATGAAACCCTTTCTCCTTTCTTTGAAATGTGATTTTTATTTAGCTTCCTATCATGCTTAAACATTGTGAGAAGACAATGCTTTCTTTTGTTTCTTGATAATGACCATTTAGATAATCATTCCCAGAGGGGACAGGATCAGACACAGGCCTCAGTAAATACTAGGTAGACAGAGACTATGACCCCAAACAGAGCAATCTCCAATCTTATTCGGAAAACCTTAAAAGAAAAAATTTTCAGATAATTATGGTTAATACTTTGAAGGGATTTTAGTTATAGTATAGAGCAGCTATTTGCTTAAAAATACCTCCCACATTGTCTTGGTTCTCTGGTGTTGCTATAACAGATATATCACACATGTTTGATTTAACAAACAAAGTTATTCTCTTACAATTTATGAGTCTATAAGTCCGAGTTCAAAGTGCTAGCTTTAGGGTATGGGTGAAGGACCCTTGACCTTGGACTTCAACTTTGTCTCCTATTCCAGGCTGCTGAAGCCTATAAACCCAAGATTGACAGGTAAACTGGCAAAGACCAAGATTAGTGGACAACACAACAGGCCATTAGTTCAAGTCCAGGAGTAATCTCAAAATTGGCAGGCAACATTACGGGCCAAGATTCACCCAAATGCAAGATCCAGATGTGTCAAAAGCTAGAGACTTTCCTCAAATCTTCCCCATATATACTGGAAGCAGGCCACACCCTAAAGGCAATTACTTAGCTACTCACAGCAGGTTCTACCACGGAGTTGGTTCCAATCTCATCATGGTCAATAACTGCATGCAGCTGCCCAACACTCAAAGCACCAGTTCAGCCAAGATGACGCACAACCTTAATTACTACATCATTAGAAAAATCTTTATTTGCATAGGGTTATATGCAGCCTACGTAGGCTTTTTATATTCCTCCCCTAACATTTCCTATGAATTTCATCCCCAATATTCATCATTACCTGCTAGGATTAGAAATCCTAATGCTCAACTGCCTCCCAAAAGTTTATGTTGATAATTCTATTATTCGTGTTAGAGAGAGACAGTCAATGAAGTTCAGCATGTCTAAAGCCCTCCGCTTGCATTTAAAAGCAGCTGCAATCATTTTCAATTTGATCTACAATGCCATTTGTGAAAACAGTGGAGTAAGAGAAAAACATAATTCTCTAGGGAAACATGATGGCAGTTGGTATGAAAACTTAATAATCTGGAGTAATCAACAGTGTGGATATTTGTGCAATATTTCATTTTCCCCTGGTATATTACAGAAATTTCCACCCAGGCATCTCAGAATTAAAACATCAGATAGTGCCCATTATACTTTTTTTCTGTGCTATTTAAATCAAGAGTCAATGAATTCACCTGTTCCAAGTTCATTGTCAAGCTGAATTTTTAGCTTATATATATATATATATAAATTTTTGAGGATGCTCAGAGATTTTGATCTAACAGTGTCTGTTTATCACTTTTACATAGTTATTCTGTTTCTTTTAATATTGGAAACCTGCATTTCTATTAAAAAAAAATATCTACCACATATAACAATGTTCATATGGTAGCACTCAGCAATCTCATTCATTCCTTGGTAGAGTTCAAAGAGAAAGTGTTAAATGTGTAATGAAGGACCTATATGTAAGAATTGTAATTGGAGTTTTGCTTATAATAATACAACTACGAAGCATGTGTTATATCTGTAAGATAAGAGGTGTCTAATGTATAATACAGTCTAACAATAGAAATCTAATTTTTATTTAATATATAAAATGAAAAGCTATATATGGAATGAAAGATAAAACATTGTTAAGCCAATTAGTAAAAGATATACAAGGCAAATACAGAGCATGAACACATTTTCACATATAAAATATTTTCAGTAAAAAATAAATAAATAAAAGGGAATTATAGAAATTTCAAAAGAGTGGTCTTGGGAAAAAGAGAATACCCAGATATGCTAATTATTTTTTTTTCCTAAAAGCTGAGTGTTAAACTAATGTGTACTCATATGTTTTTTTTTTCTATATATCGTAGTCTTCTTACTTGTCATAGAACACATCCAAATTCATAAAAAAATACACTAAAATTGATCACGAATAATTCATTTCACTTTTATCTGGTGAGTACTATGTTAAAAAGTATTTTGAAATAGTCTAATTCATCTTGAAAAATTAATTTATACATTTGAATATATATTACTCCAGCCACAAGAAAACAAACATCTGACTAATGAAATATTTTGATGTGAAATAATTTATATTATTCCATAATATAAATACTTGAAGACA
>NW_006926647.1:0-8209 GCF_000298275.1 Orycteropus afer afer | reverse complement strand
TCCTTCAAGGCTCAGGGGTCCAAGATTATCTTCTGTGTCTGTGTTAATTGGTTTCCCTTTTCTTTGTTGAAGAGGGTCTGTGCAATCCTTCTGCCTAGTCTGCCATCTTGCCCCGCCTCTCGGTCTTTGCTTTTAAGAAACTCAACTTGACTGGCACAACAAGACTTATGCAAATGTGTATTCAAGGAATCCTGTCTTTGGGCCTCAAACCAAAACCAAACTGACTCCCATCAAGTTGATTCCAACTCATACCAACCCCCATTGGGTTTCTAAGGCAGTGAATATTTACTCCTAAAATCTTCTGGATCAATGTCAAGGTTAGAATTGTACTGTCCTTGTAACTCTGCCAAGGATATCACTTTAGTGAGATGACAGTATGTCCTATAAATACGTCCTTCACTCTGAACAAAACTGAAAAGTTGGCCAAGTTTGATTGCAAGTTTTCTGAGCTGCACTTGATCTTCAGATCCCTACACTTTTCAGAGGCCTCTCTTTCATCTCTTTTCCTCTAGCCTAGCTCCAGCAAACTTAGTGTTCCTACCTAGGAACAGCTCCCTGAACTGAAATGTTCACACATTTCAGTAAAACTCAACCAAATCTGCACAATTTGACACAACACAACACAACATAATATAACACAGCGAACTCAATAGTCAAGACTAGAACACATGTGTGAGTACCTTCACATGTGCACATGCCAATAAACGTTATTATGGGTACATGTTCTTTCTTTCCTGGATGATTTTGATTATCAAAAGACTGTCATCTTTCCCACCAACAGTTCTCCCTTCAAGGTACTAGGAAGAAGTTGCAGCTAACAGGAGAAAGACGTATCCCTTCCAGTGGGCCCTGCCCCAGACTGCAGTCCAGGACCACTTCAGCCTGATGTCATTTGGCCTTTTATCTGCATTTTATAAGCTAATCACTCATCTTTCCATATAGACATTTTTAAAACACTTGACTTTTTACAATAAAACACATCATTCAACCCCCTTTCCCCATTAAGACATTATTCTGTGAACGTCTCTTTGCTATTTTTAGGAGCATTGATTTCTTTTTGAATCATTCTGCCTGCGTTATTCATGATGTCCTCAGACAATACTTCTGTTCTGACTCTTCTATCGACACTTAGCAGAGGCATCCTGCGGATCAGTTAGCAGACGTGGCAGGAGAGACGGGGCTAGGGAAGGAACCTCAGCTTCCCTGGCCCTTCCTCTTCTTCCCCTGCAGAAATAATCATGATAACAATAACCACACCACCGCCCTGCATTTGTATGGAACATTGTACTTTGCAAAGAGCATGCACCTTTCAATGAGCAGTGCATAATATCTTTCAAAGGATGACAACAGAACAGTATGCTGAGGAACAATTTTTGATTAGGGTTAGGGGATGGGTTCACATACTCTGCGCTATTTTCTTACCAGTTTCACATCTCCCTTGAGGGAGAAAATGTCTATTCTTTTGATCACTTCATTCACTCTCTGGACTAGTCCCTGTGATTATGTCATAGGACCAGTATCCTCCAACCTTTAACACAGCTGACTGCCTAGAGTGTTCTAAAGAAATCATACTCCTGAAGAAAGCAATTTCTCTCCTTGCTTTCCGGGTAACTGTTCTAGAGACCTTAGGAGGTTTTCATTGGAAAGTAACTATGCCATAGTGAAAAGAGAGGTGCATTTGGTTGGTATCAGGCAACCTGGGTTCAAATCTTGGCTCTGCCACTTCCAAGCTATATGACACTGGTAAGAGGAAATGGTATAACCTAATTCTGCTTCCAGTGAATATCAAATAATATAAAAATATATTAAAAGACCCAAAAACCAAACTCACTGCCGTCGAGTCAATTCCAACTCATAACGACCTCCTTTGGGTTTCCAAGGTGGTAAATCTTTATGGAAGTAGATTGCCCAGTCTTCTTTCCATGGAGTGGCTGGTGGATTTGAACTGCCAACCTCTGGTTAGCAGTCCAATGCCATAAGCACTACGCCACCAGAGCTCCTTAAAAATAGAAGATTGTAGCATGAGGTAGAGGAAAAAGATTGGGTTTTACAGCCTGGCATTTCTGGTTCTGAATCCTGGTACTGCAGATACTAACAGTTTGGTCATTGGCTATTTAGTCTTTCTGAGCCTTAGTTTCCACATCTGTATAATGGGGAAACAGACTCAAGATAAGCCATGTGAGGTACCCAGCACAATGACCGACACTCAGTGAGTGTTGGTTGCTTCTGCTACTACAGTTAATTGCATTTCAAACCATTGTCCAAACTTTCTCTTCTTAGTATTAGAGGAGAAGGGCACAATGATATGTCCATAGTTAATAAAGATTCTCCACATCAAGTCATGCTGAGTGCTACAGACATTGTAGCACTGTAGCAGTGCTACAGATACTGCAGGCATATTGAGTAGGCTGTGAGCTCTCTGTCTTTGGGAAGTGGTCTGTTTAGTACAGTGGCCAATTGTAAAAATAATAATAATAAAACAGAAAAAGATAAGAAAAGAATTACAAGTGAAAATGAGAACCCTGCTTCAGGGAGGTAGAAGGTCTACCACAGCTTTCATTTTTGCTCTCTGGCTCTGCATCTGTATCAGTTTAGGTTTTCTTCAGACCCCTCTTTCATCTGCTCGGAATTTTGAGAGTCACATTCTAAAGCTGGTTTTATCAGGCTATTGGCTTTTGATGTAAAAGAATGACTTTTATTACTATTTTAAAATTGCTCTGAGTCTAATGTATCATATAGACTCAGAATCCTGAACATGACTGTGAGATAAACTTTTTCTGAGTATGCTGGACACAATTATCCTTAAGAAAAATTAGTTGTGGTTTCAGCCACAGAGAGCAGCATGGAAAGTCTTTGAGCTGAATGGCTGTTCAGCTGCTTGATGGCAAAACTAGTATAATCCAAAGGTAAAAGGTATTTGCCTTCAATTAGTTTGTATAGGCTTTGTTAGAAACAAGTGCCCACATACGCCCATTTCACCTTGGTAAAATTAAGATTACGTAAGTATGACCCTGACAGAAATGAGTATTTGTTAACAATGTACAAAAGACATGTACAAAAATACATTCAAAGCAACTTTATTCATAATAGTCCTAAAATAAAAACAACCCAGATGACCAACCACAGTAGAATGGGTAAATGTTGGTGGTGTTTGTTGCTGCTGAGTGGATTCCAGCTTGTGGCGACTCCATGTGTGCAGAGGAGAAATGCTCCATATGGTTTTTGAGGCTATGACCTTTCACAAACAGATCACCAGGCATTTATTCCAAGGAAGGCACCTCCAGGTGGGTTCAAACCACTGATGTTTCAGTTAGTTTAACACATTGCCATTGAGTTGATTTCAGCTCATAGACACCCCACAGGACAGAGTAGAACTGCCTTATAAGATGTCCAAGGCTGTAATCTTTATGAAAGCAGATTGCCACATCTTTCCTTCACAGAGTGGCTGGTGGGTTGATATCCACCTACCTTTCTGTTAGCAGCTGAATGCTTCATCACACTGTACCACGAGGGCTCTTTTCAGCTAGTATACTTAAACCAAACTCACTGCTATAGAGTTGATTCTGACTCATAGCGACCCACATTGAGTTGGTTGTTGTTGTTATGTGCCGTCGAGTCGGACCCGACTCATAGCAACCCCTCCTTGAGTTTCCGAGGCGGTATCACTACGGACCTAGATGGCCCCATCTTCCTTCCGAGGAGTGGCTGGTGGATTTGAACTGCCAGCCTTCTGGTTAGCAGTCAAGTGCCTTAGGCACTATGCTACCAGAGCTCCCACATTGAGTTTATAAGGAGGTAAATCTTTACAGAAGTAGATCGTCCTATCTTCCTTTTGCAGAGCAGTTGGCGGGTTTGAACTGCCAACCTTCTGGTTAGCAGTCAAATGCCTTAGGCACTGTGCCACTAGAGCTCCTTTAACCACTAGTATCGATAGTGCTATAGTCACACAGTGGAATATTACACAGCAATAAAATAAACCAATTATTGTTCCAGCCCACAACATTTTGTTGAGTGAAAGAAGCCAAACACATAGGAGTACACACTATGTGATTCTATTTCTGTGAAGGTCAAGAATGACAAAATGAATCTATGGTGACAGTGATTACCTTTTGGTGTGTGGGGGGTGTGTGCAGTATTGACTAGGAGGGTACATGAGGTGCTGAATCATAAACATTATTGCCTTCTGAAAAGTAATTTGGAAATGGAATAAATTAAAAATTGTCAAATAGTCCCTCTACTCCTGTGCTTTCATATTTCAAAAAATATTTAATTGTGGTCTCTTGAGCGTGAATTAACTGAGAGAGGCCCAACATTCTCATTAATACTCATTCAGATTCAGTTATTGTTGTTATTAGGTGTTGTCGAGTCATTTCTGACTCATAGTGACCTTATGTACAACAGAATGAAATGTTGCCTAGTCCCGCACCATGCTCCCAATAGTTGCCATGTTTGAACCCATCTAGAATTCTGCATATGCAATATTCATAAATAGATCATTATTGAATGAACGTATGTATATAACTGCATATTGAAACCTGTTATCAGCCAATCAAAAACTGTTTTCTGATTTGATTGACAACTGAGCCAACCAAAATATTAGCAGTTCAGATTCAATAGGTGAGAGCCAAGGAAAGCCTTTTCAGAGACAGAGTGGTCTAGAAGATTCATAGGCCCACACCAAGGCCATTTGAGCATTCAAAGTCTTGGTTCTTGACTCCAGCTGAACTTGCTATGCTCTTTGGACTTGAAGCCTTTGAACTAAAATGTGCCCTTGCACAATTTCCCGGCTTTCTTGTTCAGACTGGAAAGGAATGAGAAACACCATTCTTATGGTATTTCAGGATCTTCCCTTCCTGTCCAGTCCCTAAAGGAGGAAGTTCAGAGAGGGGCAAAGGTTCAATCCAGTTGCATCATCTACAGACCATCTGGCTACCCTCTTTGCCCTAAGCACTTCTCCCCTGAGAGTGTATTCCCTCCACCTACCCAAGCCTCCTTCTTATTGTTTTTTCAATACCAGAGAGAGAGAGAGAGAGAGAGAAAATCCCACAGAAGAATATTATATCCTGGCTTGAAATTTTATTATCTTTTTGAGAACAAATAATTATCACAATAATAAAAACTTTGGACATTTGGGGGAACCTTGCTATTTTCAAAACCATATATATATATATATATATACACACACACACACACACATATATATGTGTGTGTGTGTGTGTGTTTTCAAGTTGATTCCATGTCACAGCGACCCCATGCATGTCAGAGTAGAACCATACTCCATAGAATTTTCAATGGCTGATTTTTGGAAATCAATCTCCAGGCCATTCTCTTGGGGGACTTGAACCTCTAACTTTTCAGTGAGCAGCTGAGTGTGTTAACTGTTTTCACCACCCATAGACTCTTTGAGAAAGGTTAGAGCAGGCATTATTTCTCTCATTTAAAAAAATACAAAACAGAGGTTTGCAGAGGTTCAGGGATTTTCCCAAGACCTCATAGTGGGCCTATGGAGGAGCTGGGGCCAGAACCTAGACCTTCTAGTTGTGAGCCCATTTCTGTCCTCTTTGGCTCCTCTCTGTCTAACAGTCAGTTCACAGCCTCTGGCCATCATGTCTCACTTTGGAGAAGGGGACTTGCCCTGAGAGGGATAAGGCCCAAAGTCACCAGGGAGGTAGATGCTAAGAATGGGCTTCAGGACCTATCCAGGGTCCCAAGTGGCCTTAGGCTCTATTTCTGTATCCCCAAGGCCCACATGGAGGCTCTTCAGTAAACGTGTGCTGAAGTGAGACAACTTCTGGTGCTCCAAACTCAGTACTTCCTAATTCTAGCTGGTGATAAAACCACAGAGCAGAGGAGCACTGATTCGAGACCATTGAGTCCACCTGGCATTTTCTAATAACAACAAATGTTAGTGTTATTATTAATTGAGAGCTTAATGTGTACCAACAACTTTAAAAAATTTACCTGGGTTACCTCAATAATAGAATGATTTTGTGATATAGGTACTTTTCATCATAGATTTATAAGAGAGGAGCTCAAGGCTCAGATAATTGGCTTGCCAAAAGCCACTCACTTAGACAGTACATGGGGAGTCAGGATTCAGACTCAGGCAGTGAAGTTCAGAGCCATGCTTTTAGCTGCTAAGGAGGTCCCTCCACAGGGAACTTGTCCCAAGTTCACAGGGATTCTCAGGCAGCTTGAGGCTTCCAGATCTTGTTGTTCCCTGAACTGATAACCCTCAGCTTCATCAGCATGCCTCTCTGCCTTCAATATTTTGGTAACTTTCCTTCCGTTCTTTTCCTCCTCTTCTCTTCACTTACTTATTTAATTTTCTTATCTTTCCTATTTTCCACATCTTGGAAGGCTACGTCCCTCTTTTCTCCCATGTACCCTCCCTTTTTGTCCTATTTTTCTCTCATGTCTCCAAACTCTTCTTCCTTTTCCTCTTTTTCTTTTCCTACACCTTTTCCTCACCATCTTTTTCTCTCTGCAGCTTTGTTGGCATAGCCATAAACTAACAAAGGGAATCATCCAATGGAGATCATGGGGTGCCGCCAGAAGCCATCAGTATTTTCCTCCATGTAGAATAGGTCACAGCCTAGGAGGTAATCCATTCATTTCATGCCTATTTACTGAACACCCACTAGGTGCCAGACACTGGTCATACAATGATGAAAGAAGCAGGTATTCATCAAATATACTACAAATGTAAAATTACATTTGTGTTAGTATAGGCAAGGAGAAAGGTTGTTAGGTGTTGTTGAGTTGGTTCTGACTCATAGTGACCCTAAGTACAACAGAACAAAACACTGCCCTCTCTTGCACCATCCTCACAATCGTTGATATGTTTGAGCCCATTGTTGCAACTGTTGTATCAATCCATCTCTTTGAAGGTCTTCTTCTTTTTTTCTGACCTTCTATTTACCAAATATAATATGCTGCTCCAGAGACTGGTCCTTCCTGCCAACATGTCCAAAGTGAGTGAGACAAAATCTTGCCATCCTCCCTTCTAAGGTGCACTCTGGTTGTATTTCTTCCCAGACAGATTTCTTTGTTCTTCTGACATTCCATGGTATATTCAATATTCTTCACCAACATCATAATTCAAAGGCATCAATTCTTCCTTGTCAATACTTCAGTCTTGCTTATTCATAACTCTCTTAATTAAGGAGAATAAGTATTAGTGGGACCTGAACACCCCTAGAAATAACAGCCAAACCAAAAACCAAACTCACTGCTGTCGAGTTGGATCCACCTCATAGTGACCCCTCCTCGGGTTTCCAAGGTGGTATCACTACAGAAGTAGATTGCCCAACCTTCCTTCCGAGGAGTGGCTGGTGGCTTTGAACCACCAGCCTTCTGGTTAGCAGTCAAGTGCCTTAGACACTATGCCACCAGAGCTCCCCTAGAAATAATAACAGCTTGCAAATTACATCTTAAGGAGAACTTAACTGTGTGTCCAACACTATTGTAAGTGATATCAATTGTCTTAGTTATCCAGTGCTGCTATAATAGAAATAATGAAAAATTATTTAACAAACAAATTTATTCTTTCACAATTTAGGAGGCTAGAAATCTGAATTCAGAGTTCTAGCTCTAGAGGAAGGCTTGTGGGCTCTGCAGGGATGTCCTTGTCTTCTTTCAACAACTGTGGGCTTGGTTTACCTTAGAGATCTACATGTGTTTTGGCATCAGTCTTCCCCTGGGTCTAGGATGTTCTCAGCACAGAGAACCCGGGTCCAAAGGATGCACTCCACTCCTGGCTCTTCTTTCTTGGTCCCTCTCTCTGCTCATTTCTCTCTCCTTTTATCTCTTATAAGATAAAAGGTGATGCAGGCCACACCCCAGGGTAACTCTCCATTACATCAGATCATGGCTGTGATCTGAATAAGGGTAGGAACTTAAATTAGGGTGATGCATTCCACCCTAATCTAACCTCATTAACATAACAAACACAACCTAAATCTTTTTCACATAACCTAATCCTGCCTCATTAACCATAGGCAGAGGATAGGGTTAACAACACATCACAAAATGAAGGGTAATTACATCAGTTCACAAAATATAAGACAATCACACAATACTGGGAATCATGGCCTAGCCAAGTTGACACATATGTATATATATATATTTTTTATTAGGATTTGGGTGAAGATTTACAGAGTAAATTCACTTTTCATACAGCAGTTCACATATACTTTGTCTCATGTCA
>NW_006926646.1:6417-8154 GCF_000298275.1 Orycteropus afer afer | reverse complement strand
TGGGACCATAGTTGCAGGGGACATCAAGCTCAATTGGTATAACATACTATACAAAACATTGTTCCACCTCCTACTTTGGTGAGTAGCAACTGGGATCTTAAAAGCTTGCAAGCTGCCATCTAGATGTGACGATGTGTCTCTCCTTGTCCAGAGCAAAGAAGAATGAAGAAAACCAAAATTCATGGAAACAATTAGTTCTAGCAACTGGTACACAATCTGATCTGCATTCTATATGACTATGAGACCAGAAGAACTAGATGGTGCCTGGCTACCACTGTCATCTACTTGGAATGGGATCTATGTAGGAGATCCTTGATAGAGATGGAGAGCAATGTGGAACAAAACTCAAAATCATTTGAAGAAAAAAAATAAATTGGGGGGAGGGGGACTAGGTTTGATGGTCTGATAGAGCCTGATGGAACCACTGAGATTATGGCCTCTAGTTGCCCTTCAGATCTGGAATTGAACCCACACCTGTGGTTTCCAGCCAAACAAAGTATAGGCATGTGAGTTAAACATTTACCTCAAGTAGACACACTTCTTGGAGAGAACAATCATGGGAGAAAGGAGGACTGCTTATGCACAGGGAGACAACTCAGGGAGCAGGAGTGCATGGAAGGTTGGACACCAGGAAGAGTTAACTATGGGGAGGAAGTGGGAGGGGAGCTGTTGCATTGTGGTAAACTGTGGTCAATGTCATGAGACAAAGTACATGTGAACTGCTGTATGGAAAGTAAATTTGCTCTGTAAACCTGCACCCAAATCACAACAACAACAACAACAACAAAAGAAAGCGGATGGTCTGTATCTTTAAATACCTGGTGAATTTTACTTAGAATATACGATGAGTCAGGGAGAATGAGGTCTGTTTCTATTACAGTATACTGTAATTCTGTCTGTCTCACACTGTGGTCTATATGCCTAGTTAGTCCAAAGTAAGCAAGACCTCAGTCAAAATCGTACAATAAAATACATTTTAAAAAGGAAAAATCCCAAGAATATTAGATGGATCATTAGATGTCATTTGGACTTTTACAAAATAACCTATCCAACAAAATGAGATAGTCCTACAGCTTGAACTAGTAACAAAGCCCCTTCACAAACACATTCTGTAGTTAATGTACTATTCTTAGGGCCACACAGGGTTCAATTTTCTATACAGTATTGCTAGGTAATAGAAGTATTGAAAATTTAGACAGTCAGTTTTCAAACAACCTCTACTTTGTTAAGTTTAATTTACAGGTGTAAACCTCAAGCATGGACTAGAATGAACTTTTTTTTTTTGGCACCAAATTCAGCAGTAGATATAAAGGCAAACAGCATGCACATACATTTCTACAAAGGACAAGAACACCTGCTCTACCTGCGAAATAGATTGCCTTTATATCTACTGCTGAATTTGGTGCCAAAAAAAAAAGTTCATTCTAGTCCATGCTTGGGATATAGAATGTGATTTATTGCTTACTACATATATTTAATGCATTTTTTTCCTTAACAGAGAAGAGAATGGACAAGAATGAGATAAGAACACTAAGGAAATGTTTTAACTGCATTCTGTGGGAATCAACTCCATGGCAGTGCATTTGTTTTTTTAAGTTCTGAAAACTAAATCTCTAAAGGTCTTGTTAGTGTTATCTATCAGTCAGTTCCTAAATTAATCAGTCATCAACAAATATTTATTAAGAATCTACCATGAGATGTGGAAATACTATGTTGTTGTTGTTGTTATGTGCCGTC
>NW_006926646.1:0-6162 GCF_000298275.1 Orycteropus afer afer | reverse complement strand
TACAGAAGTAGATGATCCTGTCTTTCTTCTGCAGAGCAGCTGATGGGTTTGAACCACGACCTTCCAATAAAATACATATGTTATAAATAAATAAATAAACAAATAAATAAAATATTCTTATTTATTTTCAAATAAGAAAATTTTAGGGTAAAAAAATATATAATTGCTTAGTGATCTTTATATTATTTTGTCATCAAGGAAGCATGGCAGAGTCTGGTTGAAAATAAAATTAGAGTTTTATTGAGAGGCATGGTCATTTGCAAATAGGGAATCACAAGATCCAGAAGATTCTGAACCAAGTGACCTACGGAGGAGACAGTTCAGAGAGTTCTTATAAGAAAATACAAAGAATTTCAATTGAAATTTAGTAATTGGTTAACATTTAGGTGCTGGTTACAAAATTGAGTGAATGTACATCTGATTGGTAGAAGATTACATACATTTCCAAATTTAAAAAAAAATAAATATTTTCCTCAGTTTCAAAGTAACCATTACATTGGGAATATCTGGCTTAGTAACACTTAGGAGCCTCTTTGCATGACATCAGGGAGGATATGTAAAACTCTAAGATCATCCTGAGTAAACATCTGTACTGAGAATCCTTTTGGGTCCAGTTTTCTGAGCAGGGTATATTCTTAAGCAAGCAAAATTCTTCAGCAAGCAAATTCACATTCTTCTCTAAAATTATTTACCAAGTAATTTTCTCAGAGTAACAGTGGTGAGTTACAGAAATGACAGGCTTCATTAGTATAAGTTACTTTTGGAGTTTTGGCCTCAAACATTAGTATAGCTACCATCTCATTATTATTTTGCAGTGCTCTTACTCATTTCATACTCTCAGACCTTTTGGGAGTTAATATGGAATTAATTGGGTTTGAAAAAATAAACACATACACGAAAGGTTGAATTGAAATCAAATTCATTAACTAATGTGTTCTTGTATAAGTCTCAGTTTCTTAAGATCTGTTTCCTTTATATAAAGGAAGTTGTTATCTGAGGTGAATGTTTCCCAAATTTTGTTTTGTAAAATAATAATGCATTGTTCAAGATGTTAATAAGCACTATGTAATAATAAATAATTACATAGAGATTATGGAGTTGCAGTTAAACAGTGAAATATTGGGAAAAAAATTTGAAGGCATTTCATTGCAATAAGACATTTCTTAAACATGTTTATGTGCATCTTGACTTGCTTAGAAACACTTATTTTAGAGAGTATGCTAAGGAATAATTTATGTAAGACCATATTGATGAATTTCTAAGGGTCCCTTCCAGGTTTTAAAATTCATAATTTTATAAAACTCCAAGTCAATGACTTAGCTTGAAGGGAATTTATCTGGCCCTCTTTCTGAAAGTAATTTAATCACATACCTTTGCAAGGTGAATCCAAGGAAAATGGAATAAACAATTGACAAACTAGAAGAATAGATGCACTCTGCAAAAAGGCCACATAACTCTGTAGTATCTTTTTTTTTCAATTATAATACAATCAAATTAATTCTTAAATTACCATGTGGCAATTTGCAACATTTTCTCTATGATGCATCATTTCTTAGCTTCATTAAACTAATATGTGAAGAAAGCATACAGTCCAATGTGTCTTTTATTATTTAATGGTGCAATTCCAAAGATAGCTACAACAGTAAAAGATGACCCAATAAGCCAACATAAACTGATTTTTGGTTTAAGCAAACGCAAATTACTACTACTATAATTACTATAATAATAATAATAATACATATTTTGTATTCAGCTCTTTTGAAGGAAGAAATTGACAGCAGGTGTCTTGCTTAGATTTCAGGGTTATTCTACCCAGGAAGCCAAATAGTCACTTTAAAGGAATCCCCAACCAAAATCATTTCTTCAACTACTTTTTTCATCATTACTTACAAATCGTTTCTTACTTGTTGGAAGCCAGGGGCTACTAAATTTGAATCTCAAAAGATATGGATGAATGGAGGGGAAAGAACCTACCCAGTGATCTTAGAAAAAGAAAGAGGACAAAATTCTATCAATCAGGTTAAAATTAACAATTTTTTTATATCTCCTTCCTCTTCTCTTTATAAGCCCTACTGTACTTAGCTTCTTTGAATCATTTATTCTTCTGGAATCAAAATGGCGCCCCTATATGTATATATAAAAATGGCTCAGAAGAAATATTATGTTGAAATTTTGTGAGTTTTAATTCTTTTTTATAGCTCTTATGAGTTAGGTGTTACATTAAAGCTTTAGATACATTACAATTTTTATTTCTTAAATATGCCCTAAGAGATAAATACAATTTTTATTCTAATAAAGATGCTAAGGTTTATAAACATTAAGATACTTTACCAAAGGCTATTAGCTAACAAATTTTGGCAAAGGTATTTGACTCTTGGTGAGCAATTTCTTAATTAAAGATGCTCTACTACAAACCCACAGCACAATGGTATGAATTTAACAAGATACATTCTCACTATTGGGAGCTCTGCTGGTGTCGTGCCTAAGGCACTTGACTGCTAACCAGAAGGCTGGCGGTTCAAACCCACCAGCCACTCCTCGGAAGGAAGGTGGGGCAATCTACTTCCATAGTGATACTGCCTCAGAACCCCAAGGATGGGTCGCTAGGAGTCAGATCCAACTTGACGGCAATGGGTGGGTTTTATACACATTATTAAGCTTCATGGTATTAAGGCATGGTGGTCAAATCTTTCCTCCAAATATCTATAAATTGAAATGGTGTTAATAAAGCCAAGTCTTGTTTATTTGATAATCTTCCCGAGAGGAATCTATTGTCTTGCTTATTCACAAACCTACTGGCCCTCACATACAGGAATCAATTAAATATCTGAGTAGAATTTCTCCACAATTTTTGCTCTCCATTTCTCTGACTCCAGAATGGGTCTCTGTTGTGCTGGGTTTCAGAAGATTCAACTCATCCAAAAATCTAAGTGTAGAAAGAAACTAGATGTTGTTTCTTTCTGTAGACCTCTACTAGAAAAAGGCAAGTGCTAGAATATTGTAACAATATTAAGAGTTAACTGATTATATCCCCAACATTTTCTAGAACATGCCTCTGAGCTGCACACCCAAGTCAACCTGAGTCATTAATGACTGTTTTGGTTACCTAGTACCTCTCTCACAAGAATATACTACAAATGGTATGGCTTGAAGAAACAGGGGTTTATTCTCTTATAGTCTGGAGGTTGTAAGTCCAAGTTCAAAGTGTCAGGCTCTAGAAGCTAGGTGAAAGCCCCTCAGCCTTGGGCTTCAGCTTTGCCTCCTGCTCCTGGCCCACTGAAGCTGGAGGCTTTTCTTCACTCCACTGCTGGCTGCTGAGGCAGAGAAACCCAAGGTTGACAAGTAAAAAGACACAGTCCCAATGTTACCACACCACATGGCAGTCCATTAATTCATGTCTAAGGGCAGCAGAGCATGGCAGGCTGCTAAACAATGACACGGCTATATGCAGGGTTCAAGGGTGCCATAAGCTAGAGACTATTCCCAAAGCTATTTCTTATAATATGGGAAGCAGACCACATATCCAAAGCAGCCACTCAGCTGCCCCACTAGCTTCCACCATGGACTTAATTACTAATCTCACCATGGGGAACAACTACATTCAGCTGCCCACCCACTCAACCAGGCCCAGCCAAGTTGACACAGAAACTTGACCACCACGATGACAAGGAATATATCAATGAAGAGCCTGGAAAAGAGCCTGAAAACGCTATTCTGTAGCTTAATCTCACACAGTCCATGTACCATATTTCAGAATCAATTTTAATTCTGCGATTAAAAGGAAGGTGAAAATTCTAATTCAAGTTCATATAATGCTTAAATTTATTTTACTAAGGAAGGCCAATTCCTTTTATTTCACAAGTAAAAGATGCAGAAAGCAAACTATCTAGAAGTTTAAAAAAAAAAAAAAACAAACTTTGACATAATTGTGTATGTGTGTGTGTAGACTCCAGTTTCTATAATCTCAAGGACAAAAAAAAAAAAAAATAACAAATTTTTCACAATGATGAGCTATCACCTCACCCCAGCAATAATAGCAAAGTTCAACAGGACAGAAAATAACAAATACTGGTGAGGTTTTGGAGAGACTGGAACCTCATACACTGTTGGTGGGACTGTTAAATGGTACAACCATTGTGGCAAATGGTATGGCATTTCCTTAAAAAACTGAAAATAGAAAGGCCATTTGAATCAGCAATTCCATTACTAGGAATATATCATAAAGACGTGAGAGACAAAACACAAACAGACATATGCACATCCATGTTCATCACAGCACAATTCATTATAGCAAAGAGATGGAAACAATCTAAACCCATCAACAGATGAATGGATAACCAAATTGTGGTACATTCACACAATGGAATCCTATGCTACATTAAAGAAGAATAAAGAATATGTGAATCATCTCAGAACATGGATGAACCTGGAGGACATTATGTTGAGTGAAATAAGTCAATCAAAGAAGGACAAATATTGTATGAGCCCATTACTGTAAACAGTCAAGGAAGTGTTTCCTTAGGGAAGGGAACTCACTTTGTAGGCTATAGGGGATGGGAGATAAGGGGAGGGGAAATTTTGGACTAGTTGGGGGCCACACACTGAGTTGGGTAAGGTGAGGCATGGTATGGAAAGAGTCTGTGACCAGCATGATAACATTGGGGAAAGGTAAGATACTGAATGGTATACATAAGATATAGACAACCATGGCTCATACCAGTATACCCACAATACTGCATTACCACTAACAACAAACACCAGGCTACAGATAAATACATAGATAACTGAGAAGATCAGATTGGGATCAGTGAAAAGGAATATGCTTTAGACCAATGATAGATTCAGCTGAGCATAATTTTGCACAGATACTAGTGATACAAAATAACCACAATCATTACAGAAGCCACAGAAGACAGACATGGAGTAATCCCTCATAGACATCCAGACACCTTGGGAGAGAGAACCACAGGATCTGCTGACTCAG
Source organism: Orycteropus afer afer (assembly GCF_000298275.1). NCBI lineage: Eukaryota > Metazoa > Chordata > Mammalia > Tubulidentata > Orycteropodidae > Orycteropus > Orycteropus afer. The sequence goes on along the minus strand of NW_006926646.1, from coordinate 1,178 downwards.
AACCATAATATTAGAGGCTCAATTGGCACAATATAAGACACGAAAATCTTGTCCCACAACCTACTTTCATGAGTAGCAACTGGGGTCTTAAAAAGCTTTCGAGTGACCATCTAAGATGCAGCTAATGATCTCCTTTCTTGGAAGCAAAGAAGAGTGAAGACAACCAAGAGTGTTTGGAAACAATCAGCCCTAGGATATGATGGACCTCAAGACCAAAAGAACTAGATGGCACCTGGCTACCAATGCCAAACACTCAGGAAGGGATCAAAACTGGAGATCTTGGATAGAGTGAGAGGAAAAATGTGGAACAAAATTCAAAAACAAAAATGATCAGAATTACTGGTTGGGTGGAGTCTGGTGGGACCCCAAGACTATGGCCCTGAGATACACTTCAGTTCTGGGATAAAACTCACTCCAAAGAGCTGGCTCTCAGCCCCAATGTAATAAGACTTACATGCAAAACACCCAACCCAGGGTAATGCACTCACCTACTCTACGGAGATACATCTCTTGGAGCAATTGGCCATGGGGCACCAGAGGGGCAACATTCACACAGAGGAAAAGCTGGACAGACAGGGGTGCATAAGTAAGAAGGGCACAAGGATAGGAGGTTACTGGGAAGGGAGAGGAGGAGAGTGGGTTAGGATTGTTGTTATTGTTGTTGCTTTGTGCCGTGGAGTTGGACCTGACTCATAGCGACCCCTCCTCCTTAGGTTTCCAAGGCATTATCACTAGGGAGGTAAATTGCTCAACCTTTCTTCCGAGTGGCTGGTGGATTTGAACTGCCAGCCTTCTGGTTAGCAGCCAAGGGACTTGGCTAACCAGAACTCCTTGGGTTAGGGTTGAGGATGGTAAATTGGGGAGTGACACAAACTGTTGAATGTAAAACAAATTATGCTCTGTAAATTTGTACCCAAAGCACAATTAAAAAAAAAAAAAAAAAAAGAGGAAAAGAAACCAAGTTTTTCTCTTTCTTTCCTTATTTGCCCTCTTGAGATGGTGGTTTTCTACCCACGTCTCACTAGCTGAGGGCTGTGAGACATTTGTTAATTAGGGCTTGTCCCAACAGTCCAGATCATAGTCTCTCTGCTTTCAGCACAAACCCAACATTTAGGAAATTATTTTCTCTGCTCAATCTATTGAAGGATTTCTCTAGCAATGCACTCTTTTTTTTTTTT
>NW_006926645.1:0-8140 GCF_000298275.1 Orycteropus afer afer | reverse complement strand
TTAGTGATTGGTTTTTCCATATCCCTAAAGAATGTTGATGGGATCTGGATTGGGATTGCATTGAATGTATAGATTGCTTTGGGTAGAACTGACATTTTCACAATGTTCAATCTTCCTATCCATGAGCATGGGATGTTCTTCCATTTATGTAGATCTCTTATGTGTTGGTTCTCTTTTTACTCTTTTAGAAAAGTCTTTTGATGCATATAAGAATTAATTTTATGTTTCAACCATCTAGTTAAGGAGCTCTGGTGGTGTATGCCTAAGGCATTTGACTGCTAACCAGAAGGTTGGCAGTTCACACCCATGAGCTGCTCCACAGAAGAAGACTGGGCATTCTACTTCCATAAAGATTTACCCCTTCAGGAACCCAAATGAGGTCACTGTAAGTCAGAATTAACTCAATGGCAGTGAGTTTGGGTTTTTAATCATCTAGTTTACTTCTGCTCTGGTAGCATAGTGCCTAAGGCACTTGACTGCTAACAAGAAGGCTGGCGGTTCAAACCCACCAGCTACTCCTCAGAAGGAAGATGAAGTATTCTACTTCTGTAGTGATACTGCCTTGGAAACCCAAGGAGGGGTCGCTGTGAGTCGGGTCTGACTTGACGTCACATAACAATAAGTTTGCCCCTACTTTTCTGTGACGAACTTTATAGTTTTAGGTTTCACATTTAAGTCTTTGATTCACCTGGAGTTAGTTTTTGTGTATGGTGTGAGGTATGGATCTCGTTTCATTTTTCTGCAAATGGATATCCAATTTTGCCAGCACTATTTGTTAAAGAGACGATCTCTTTCCCATTGATGGATTTTGGCCTTTTGTCAAAGATCAGCTAACCATAGGTGGATGGATCTATTTCTGGGTTCGCAATTCTTTTTCACTGGTCTACATGTCTGTTGTTGTACAGATACCAGACTGTTTTAACTACTGTGGCTACATAGTGGGTTTTGAGATCTGAGAGTGTGAGACCTCCTACTTTGTCCTTCTTCATTCATGCTTTGCTTATCTGAGGTCTCTTTCTTTTCCATATAAAATTAGTGGTTGGTTTTTCCATGTCTTTAAAGAATGTTCATGGAATCTGAATCGGGATTGCTTTGAATGTACAGATTGCTTTGGGTGGTATTGATATTTTCACAATGTTCAGTCTTCCTACCCATGATCATGATATGTTCTCCCATTTTTGTTGATCTCTTATAGGAGCTCTGGTGGCATAGTGCTTAAGGCATTTGATTGTTAACTAGAAGGCTGTCAGTTCAAATTTACAGCCACTTCTCAGGAGGAAGACTGGGCAATATATTTCCATAGTGATACCTCCTCAGAAACCCAAGGAAGGGTTGCTATGAGTCAAATTGGCTTGACGGAGGTGAGTTTGATTTGTTTTTATTTACTTTTCTTTCTCATAGTTTCTTGAAGTAGTGTTTTGTAGTTTTCATTGTATAGGTCTCTTGTGTTCCTGGTAAGATTTATTCCCAAGAATCTTATTTTTTTGCAGTATTGTAAATGGTATTGATTTCCTTATTTCCTTTTCAGAGAACTCTTTGCTGGCATAGAGGAATCCAACTGATTTTTGCACATTGATCTTGTATCCTGCCACTATGCTAAATCTTTCAATAAGTTCCAGTAGTTTTCTTGCTGAGTCTCTGGGGTTTTCTATGTATAGGATCATATCATCTGCACATAGGAATAGTTTTACTTCTTCCCTACCAATTTGCATGTCTTTGATTTCCCTTTCTTGCCTTATTGCCCTGGCTACAACTTACAATACAATGTTGAATAGAAGTGGAGATAGAGGGCACCGTTGTCTAGTGCCCATACATAAGAGGGTTGGTTTCAGTCTCTCTCCACTGAGAATAATGTTGGCTGTTGGTTTTGCACATATGTCCTTTATTGTGTTGAGGAATTTCCCTACTGTTCCTATTTTTCTGAGAGTTTTTATGAGGAATGGGTGATGGATTTTATCAAATGCCTTTTCCACATCTATTAACATGATCATGTGATTCTTTTCCCTTATTTTACTTATATAATGGATTTCATTGATTGTTTTTCTAATGTTGAACCATTCTTACATACCTGGTATGAATCCCACTTGATCATGATACATTTTGTCATTTTTTTTTTTTTATATGTTGTTGGAGTTTATTTGCTAGCATTTATTTAAAAATTTTAGTATCCATATTAATGAGGGATATTGGTCTGTAGTTTTCCTTTCCAGCAGTGTCTTTGCCTGGTTTTGGTATCAGGTTATGCTTTCTTCATAAAATGAATTTGGGAGGATTCCATTTTTTTCTATGTTCTGGAATAGTTTGGATAAGATTGGTGTCAGCTCTTCTCTGAATGTTCAGTAGAATTCTCCAGTGAAACTGTCTGGACCAAGACTTTTTTTGTTTGTATATATTTTTTTAATGACCTGTTCAATTTCTTCTTTTGTTATGAGTGTGTTCAAAATTTCTACCTCAGTCTGTGTTAGTTTAGGTAAGCAATGTGTTTCCAAAAATCTGTCCATTTCTTCTTATTGATTGCCCTTTGCAGGTAACTTTTCACTTTTCTTGTGCTGCTTTCAGGATTCTTTCCTCGTCTTTTATTTTGGTGAGTTTGATTATTATATGTCTCGGTGATTTTCTTTTGGGATCTATCCTGTTTGGAGTTCATTGAGCTTCTTGAATGCATATCTTCTCATCTTTCATCATATTGGGAAAATTCTGTTCTAACAATTCTTTGGCAATTCTCTCTGTGGCTTTATTTGTCTCTTCCTGTTCTGGAATTCTGATTACAGGTAGGCTATTTTTCTTGATGGTATTCCACATGAATCTTAGGCTTTCTTCATTTTGTTTTAATCTTTTTTCTGGTTGATCTCTGTGGTGGTTAAGTCTGTGTGTCAACTTGGCTGGGCCTCGTTGAGTGGCTGGGCAGCTGGATATAGTATTCCCCATGATGAGACTGGTACTCAACTATATGGTAGAATCTACTGTGAGCAGCTGAGTAGCTGCCTTAGGAGTGTGGTCTGCTTCCTGTATATAAGGAGAAGGCTTGGGGAACAGTCTCTAGCTTATGGCACACTTGAACAATGCATGTAGTGGTGTCATTGTTTAGCAGCCTGCCATGTTCTGGTGACCTTAGGACTTCCAATGGACTTAAATTAATGGCCTGCCATGTGGTTTGGTAACTTTGGGACTGTGCCTTTTTTCTTGTCAACCTTGGGCTTGTCAGTCCAAGCCATCAGCAGCTGAGTGAAGAAAAGCCTCTAGCTTCAGTGGGCCAGGAGCAGGAGGCAGAGCTGAAGGCCAAAGTTGAGGGGCTTTTATCCAGTGCCTAGAGCCTGGCACTTTGAACTTGGACTTAAAGCCTCCAAATTGTAAAAATAAACTCCTGTTTGTTAAAGCCATCTCCTTTGTTGTATATTCCTCTCAGAACAGCACTAGGTAACCAGAACAATCCCTTAACAAAGTAGTATTGAGGTATTTGTCTTCAATCTCATTAATTCTGTCTTCATTCTTCTATTCCTTTGCCCTTTCAATGTGTTAACTATTTCTTAAATCTTAGTATTAATCTTCTGGATATCTATTTGTTATTTTTGTATCATTTCTAATTTTTTGTTTGTCAATTTGTTCTCATGTTGTTTTCCTAAATTGTCCTAGAGTTTTGTCTGTGTTTTCCTTAATTTTGTCAGTGTTTTCCTTAATCTGCCTCTGGTAATCAACTCCATGGTGGAATCTACTCAAACATAATTCTTTTGAATTCCTTATTAGAGAGTTCCAATGCTGCTTCTTCCTCAGGGATGTTTTCTGGTTCTCTATCCTGGTCTCTTTTTGTACTATTTTATCTTGCTTCTTTGTGTGGACTGGAATGGTGAGTTGTCTCTGAGTCATTGCGATGTTGTTGTATTTATATTTAATTTGTGGTTGCATGTTTGTGTGATTTGCCCAAGATTTTTTCCTTTGTTTTGTTTTGATATATCATCTATGTGAACAGGGTACTATGTTCCTCTATTCATTAGTTGGTAGCACATAGGCACTCACCACCTGTCTCCTGGTGGGTGTGGCAGAGAATGAGAGTATGTGCAAAGATCTCTGTTAGCTGTTTGAGAAGAGTGTTGAGGGTGAGTTGAGCTGGTATTGGCTGCTGCCTATTGATGATCAGTTGGTTCAGGAGCAATCTGTGGCCCTCAGTGGGTGGGGCTGCAGGTGGTGCAGGTATGGTTGAGTTGTGTGGGAATAGTTGCTGTCTCCCACTCAGTTAGACAAAACAATAAAAAATTTTAAAAAATAAATAAAAGAAACAGAACAAAAAAACACAAACCACATAAGCAAGCAGTAACAATCAGAAATGAAAAAAGAAAGGAAAGGCAATAAATTAGAAGAAAAATTTAAAAACCTATTAAGAAAGGAAAAAAGAAAGGCAATGAGAAAAAAAAGAAAGAAAGGAAAAAAAATCCCACAATGTCTGGGGAGGGGGGAATGAGAGGAAAGAGCAAGAGTAAAAGAATAGTAAAGAAAAACTGGGAAAACTGCAAAAGGAAAAACCAGGGATGGAAAGAACTAAAATAAGAAAAGGGAACAAGGAAAAGGGAAGATGGTGGTGGGGGGGGAAGAAGCTGGGAAAGGAAAGAGGAAAAAAAAAATAAATAAAAAGAAGAAAGGAGGAAGAAAAAATGAACAATTTTTAAACAAAGAAACAAAAATAAAATTGTGGGAGGGTGGGACAGGGAGCCCAGGGTCTGTTAGGGTGCAGACAGGGGTGGAATTCTTGCTGGTCCAGGTGAGTGGAGGAAGGGGATGGCCACAACCGTGTTGACCAAAAGGGTGTAGGTTATGAGAGTAACAAGGGGAATAGCTCACCTTTCTAGTCATCAGCCTCCAGTGAGGTTGTCCATGCTGTTCTCAGCAAGTGGAGCCTATTCCTAGGTCACTGTACAGGTCAGAATGCCACTTAACATATATTCAAAATGGCCATACTACTTGCAGATATTCAAAATGGCTGAACCCTTAGGATAGCCAGCACTCTGCAGTGCCATTTGTCTCCTTATTCACTGTTTTCATTCAGGATCTTCTACTAGTGGGTGTTTAGTCCACTTCTTTATCCTTCCATTCAAAGCTCAGGGTTGCAGGATTGTCTTCTGTATCAGTTTCAATTGGTTTCTCCTTTCTTTGTTGCAGAGGGTCTATGTAGCTTCTCTGCCTGTTCCACCATCTTGCCAGAAGTCATGACTTTAGTAAACTTTGTTGAAGAAGTGTTTGAAGTAATTCATTTATTAAAAAGTTTTCTGGATGTTAGAGATTCTGTTTCCTCAAATTTCCAATTTATTCTCAGCATTAATGTATGTACCAGGAGAATATGTATGAATAAATTATTCAAGTACTATATTACTTAAAGGATTTCCTGAATTTGAGCCCTATCACAAAATATTTTCTGCATAAATGTTAATTATCAGCACTCAGTTGATTCAATTGCCTTAAATATCATCAAATAAAAAGAGAAAAGAAACGACAATAAGGATTGGTCCATTTGATGAAAGTCTTGACTTAAGCCACCAAAAAATCTGAGTCAAAAATTTATAAGGAGAAACAGATCTTATAGAGAAAACAAAAAACTGTCTGAGTTAATAGTGATGAAATAATGGTATTTCCACATTCTGTCCTTGGGAGAAGGAACTTGGAGGATTTCTATAAATGTAAAATAAAATGATGGCTTGAGTAATTTTTAAATTAATTAAATTAGAATATAGCAATATAACAATGTGTTAAAAGCTAAAAAAGTATTTTCATCAAAAGGTAAAATCATGATTTTCATACAAATATAAAATAAGCATGTGTTGGGAGGAGGAGAATTCACTCTCTAGACTGTAGACATGTGTTATTTTTGGTGCAGGGAAAAGTGGCACAGAATGTGGGTGCAATGAGCACAGCTTGACCAATGTAAATGATGCCACTAAGAAGTGCGAAAGAGAAAAGGATGTTTGTGCTAAAGAATGTTGACCTATAATTTAGCAACGGCAGTAATAACCAAAAAAATGAGTGTTTAGTCACATATGTAGATGTACAGTCATATATGTGTAAGGGTAGGTACAAGTGAGTACATACCTTTGTATAGATAAAAGTATCTGTATGCACACATACAGATATGTGTGTACACTTATAGATAATCATAGAGGATACAGTTGTGGATTCTTCTCAGACATAATGAAATACCTTGAGAGAATGGTTTTCTGGCTTTGAAGGCTTAAGTCCTTAGTTTCATGGGACAACTAAGTTAATTGGAACCTCAAACTTCATGTTCTGCATCCTAGTGTGGTGAGTAGCATCTGTGGTATTAAAAGCTTGCAAGCGGCCATCTAAGATATAACTATTGGTCTCTTCCTCCGGAGCAAAAGAGGGAAGGAAACCACAGTCTCAGAGAAGAAATTACTCCACAGGGCTAATAGCTTACAGAAGCCACAGCCTCTTCTATCCTGAGCCAGAAGAACTAGATGGTGCCTGGCTACCACTACTGACTGTCCTGATCAAGGACATGATAGATAGACTTGGATAGAATGGGAGAAAAACTCAGAACAGAATGCAGATTCCTAAAAGGTCTATACTTGGCCATGGGGCCGGATGTGTATGAACTGTTATGGGTAAAATGAATCTGCTTTGCAAATTTGCATACACATCACAATAATAAATTTTTAAAAAAGAAAAAAGGCTATACTTACTTGACCATTTGAGACTCTATGAGACTATTGGTCTCAGATATTCTTTAAATCTTGAACTGAAACTATCCCCTGAAATCACCTTTTAGCAAAATAACAGATTGGCAAACAAAATAAAGGATAGCACATAGCACAGAAAACTGGTTGGAGTCTGCTGAATCACGACCATGGGGCTAATCAAATCATGATATGTGGCAAACTGATTCATCACTGTTGCAGGCGGTACTCCAGAAATGGGAAAAGGACCATGACTGGGCTATGTGCATAACTGAAAATTAAAAAGAGATACAGGAATCACCATACTGTTTTCCACAGTGGGTGTATCATTTTACATTCCCACCAGCAGTGTATGAGAGTCTCAATATCTCCATATCCTTGCCAGCATTTGTTATTTTCGGTCTTGTTGAACTTTGCTATTAGAGCTGGGGTGAAATGGTATCTCATTGTTTTGATTTGCATCTCTCTAATGGCTAATGACTGTGAACATTTCTTCATGTGCTCGTTAGCCACCTGAGTATCTTCTTTGATGAAATGTCTATTCATGTCTTCTGCCCATTTTTAATTGGATAGTTTGTCTTTTTGGCATTGAGGTGTTGCAGTTTTCTATAAATTTTAGAGATAAGTCTCTTGTCAGATATGTCATTGCCAAATGTTTTTTTCCCAATCTGTATGTTTTCTTTTGACTCTTTTGGAGAAGTCTTTTGATACACTTATGAATTTCTTTTTTAGAAGGTCTCAGTCATCTACTTTCTCTTCTGCTGTTTGTGTACTTTTACTTATGTTTGGTAGTCTATTAATGACATATATTTTAGTCCCTAAGTTTGCCCCTACATTTTCTTTGATGAACTTTATAGTTTAGGTTTTACATTAAAGTCTTTGATCCATCTGGAGTTAGTTTTTGTGCACAGAGTGAGGTATGGATCTTGTTTAATTTTTCTGCAAATGGATATCCAGTTTGCCAGCACCATTTGTGAAAGAGACTATCTCTTCCTCATTGAATGGAATTTGGTCCTTTGTCACAGATCAGCTGTCCATAGGTAGATAGATCTTTGTCTGGGTTCTCAATTCTGTTTCACTGATCTATGTTTCTGTCATTGTACCAATACCAAGCTGTTTTAACTATTGTGGCTGTATAGTAGATTTTGAGATCATAGAGTAAGACCTCCTACTTTGTTCTTCCTCTTTAGTAGTGCTTTGCTTATCTAAGGGCTATTTCCTTTCCATATAAAATTAGTGATTGATTTTTCCATGTCCTTAAAGAATGGTGATGGAGTCTGGATCGGGATTGCATTGAATGTATAAATTGCTTTGGTAATATTGACATTTTCACAATGTTCATACTTCCTATCCATGAGCATGGTATATTCTTCCATTTATGTACATCTCTTATATTTCTTTTATTTATTTATTTTTTTTCTATGTCTTTCTCATCCTCAATGCTGCCATATTGGTCACTC
>NW_006926644.1:6053-8202 GCF_000298275.1 Orycteropus afer afer | reverse complement strand
AAAAAAAAAACCCACAATAGAATGACAGCAATCAATTCATACATATCACTAATTACATTGAATGTGAATGGACTATATGCACCAATCAAGAGAAAGAGAGTGACAGACTGTGTAAGAAGAGAAGACCCACCAAAATGTTGTCTACAAAAGACCCACCTTACACGCAAAGATAAAAACAAATTAAAAGTTAAGAGGTGGAAAAAATTTACCAAGCCAATGGTAACCAAAAATGTGCAGGAGTGACAATATTAATTTCTGATAAAATAGACTTTGAGGTGAAAAACAACAAAAGAGACAAAGAAGGACACTATATGATGCTGAAAGGGTCAACTGAAAAAGAAGACATTACGATAATAAATATCTATGCACTCGATGGAAGTGTTCCAAAATACATGAAGCAAATATTAATTGGATTAAAAGAACAACAGACAACTCTACAATAATAGTGGGAGACTTTAACACACTACTTTCAAGGAGGGACATATCAACTAGAAAAAACTCAAAAGAGAGTACGCATGAGAGAAAGAAGGGCTGCTCAGGCACAGGGAGATAGCTCAGGGGGTAGGAATGCATGGAGAGATGGACACAGGGAAGAGGTAACTATCAGGAACAAGTGGGAGTGGAGATGTGGCATTGTGTTAATTTGTGGTCAATGTCATGAGACAAAGTGTATGTGAACTGCTGTATGGAAAGTGTATTTACTCTATAAATTTTCACCCAAATCACAATTAAAAAACAAAAAAAAACTCAAGAAAGATACAGAAGAACTCAACAACACTCAACCAACTCAACCTCACAGACATATACAAAGCATTCTACCCACCGAAAGCACAATTCAATTTCTTCTCCAGTGCACATGGATCCTTCTCCAGATTAAATCATATGTTAGGACAAAGAACAAGCCTCAATAAATTCAAAAACACAGAAATACTACAAAGCATCTTCTCAGACCACAATGCTATAAAATTAGAAATTAATAAAAGGAAGGTCGAGGAAAAAAACATCAAACATGGATGTTGAACAACACACTACTCAAAAACTATTGGGCAATAGAATAAATAAAAGTGAAAAAAAAAAAACCTCCTAGAAACAAATGAGAATGAAGATACATCATACCAAAACCTACGGGACATGCCAAAAGTAGTATTCAGAGGTCAGCTTATAGTAATAAATGCATACATCAAAAAAGAGGAAAGAAACAAAATCAACACTCCAAGTCAGAAACTCCAACAGTTAGAAAAAGAATAACAAAAGAATCCTACAGTATCTAAAAGTAAGGAAATACAAAGATGAAAGAAGAAATAAATGATACAAGAAAAAAAAAATTGAGAAAATTAACAAAATAAAACCCTGGTTCTTTGAAAAGATTAACAAAATCAACAAACCATTGGCAAATCTAACAGAAGAAAAGAAAGAGAAAATACAAATTACAAGAATAGTAAACAAAAAAAGGTGTCATGACAACAGACCAAACCGAAATAAAAAAGATAATGACAAAATATTATGAAAAACTGTACTCCAGCAGATTTAAGAACCTAGAAGAGATGGAGAAGTTTCTAGAATCACAAGACCTACCTATACTATCCTACTCAGGGACAGAATACTTGAAAAAACCTGTAACAAAAGATGAAACTGACAGATCATAAAAGAAAAACTTCCCACAAAGAAAAGTCCTGGCCCTGAAGCCTTCACTGGAGAAGTTCACCAAATATTCAGGGAAGAGTTCACCAAACATTCAGGGAAGAGTTGACACCTATGCTACTGAAGATTCAGTATCTATTCCAGAACATAGAAGAAGATGGAGTATTCCCAAACTCATTTTATGAAGCAATCATAACATTAATACCAAAACCAGGGAAAGAAACCACCAAAAAGGAAAATTACAGACCAATGTCCCTCATGAACATACGTGCAAAAATCTTCAACAGAATCCAACAACATATCAAAAAAATAATCCATCCTGAACCAGGATGGTTCAACATCAGAAAAACAATTAATGTAATTCACCACATAAACAAAACAAAACAAAAGAACCATTATGATTCTATCAATCAATGCAAAAAAGGCATTTGATAAAATTCAACACCTGTTCCTATTCAGAACTCTCAGCAAAATAAGGACAGAAGGGAAATTCCTCAACATAATAAAG
>NW_006926644.1:3313-5366 GCF_000298275.1 Orycteropus afer afer | reverse complement strand
TTCTCAAGAAGAAGAATAAAATGGGAAGTTTCACACTCCCGGATCTTAAAACCTACTATAAAACCACAGAAGTTAAAACAGCTTGGTAGGGTACAATGATAGACAAATAAACCAATGGAACAGAATCCAAAGTCCAGAAATAGAATCATCCATCGATGGAAATGTGATCTTTGACAAAAGTCCAAAACCCATTAAATGGGGAGGAGACAGCCTCTTTAACAAATGGTGCAGGAAAAACTGGATATCCACTTGTAGAAAAATGAAACAATATCCATACCATACCCCATACACAAAACAAACTCAAGCTGCATCAAAGACTTAAATATAATACCCAAAACTATAAAATTCATCACAGGTAAAATAGGGGCAAATCTAGAAGCCTCAATTTACAGCACAAATAGACTATCAAAATTAACCTAGAATGCACAGGAGGTAGAAGAGAAGCTAGATGACTGGAACCTTTTAAAAATTAAATGCTTACATGAAAAAAAGACTTCTTTTTAATTTTTATTTTTATTGTGATTTAGGTGAAAATTTACAGAGCAAATACAATTTCCATACAGCAGATCACATACACTTTGTCTCATGACATTGACCACAATTTAGCACAATGCAACATCTCCTCTCCCACTTCCTCCCAATAGGTACCACTTCCCAGTGACCATCCCTCCATACACTCCGACCCTCTGAGCTGTCTCCCTGTGCCTGAGCAGCCCTTCTTTCTCTCTTGCTTGTTCTCTCCAAGGAGTGTATCTACCTCAGATAAATGATCAACTAGTATGCCTGTCTACTGCTTGGCTGGAAGCTACCTGAAGGGTAGCTAGGGGCCATAGTCTCAGTGTTTCCACCAGGCTCCATCGGGCCAGTAATGAATCAAAAGACTTTGTCAAGAGGGTATAAAAAGAACCTATGGACTGGGAGAAAATATTTGCCTATGACACAGCTGATAAAGGACCTATCTCCAAAATATACAGAAAACTTTAACACCTCAACAACAAAAAGACAAACAACCCAATTCAAAAATAGGCATTAGACTTACAGAGACACTTCACTGAAGATGATACGCTGGCAGCCAACAAACACATGAGGAATTACTGGTGACCATTAGTTATTGGAGAGATGCAAATCAAAACAACAATGAGATATCATCTCACCCCATCTATAAGAGCAAAGTTCAACAGGATAGAAAATAATAAATGCTGGTGAGGTTGTGCAAAGACAGGAACTCTTGTGCACTGCTGATGGGATTGTAAAATAGTACAACCATTGTGGCAAATGTATGGTGTTTCCTTAAAAAACTGTAAATAGACATACCATTTGACACAGCAATTCCATTACTAGGAATAGCTCCTAAAGAGTTGAGAAGCAGCGCACAAACAGACATATGCACACCTATGCTCAATGCAGCACAATTCACTATAGCAAAGAGAAGGAAACTGCTTAAATGCCCATCAACAGATGAATGGGTAACCAAATTATGGTACATTCACACAATGGAATCCTATGCTACATTAAAGAACAAAAAAGGATGCACAAATCATCTCAAACATGGAGGACATTATGCTGAATGAAATAAGTCAATCACAGAAGGACAAATACTGTATGAGTCCATTACTATAAAAAGACAAAGAAGAGTTTGCTTAGGAAAGAGAACTCAGTTTGTAGGTTACTGGGGTGGGGAGAAAAGAGGAGGGATTGATTTTGGGCTAGTTGGGGGCCACACGCTGACAAAGGGTAGGGATGGTATAGAGTCTGTGATCACCATGATAACATTAGGAAAAGGGAGGACACCGAATTGTGCACATAAAATACAGATGACAGACACTAATACCAACCAGTATATCCACAATACTGCATTAGCATTAACACCAAACACCAGGCTATATATAAACCCATAAACATCTGACAGATCAGATGGGGATCACTGAACAGGAGTATACTCTGGACCAAAGACAGATTTAGTGGAAGCTAATGTTACACAGATACCAGTAATACAAAATACCTGCAATCCTTACAGAAACAACAGAAGACAGACAAGAGAGTAATCCTTCAC
>NW_006926644.1:1384-2243 GCF_000298275.1 Orycteropus afer afer | reverse complement strand
CATCAAGTTGATTCCAATTTATAGTGATGCCCATTGGATTACCAAGGCAGCAAATATTTACAGAAACAGACTGCCCCGTTTTCCTTTCACAGTGGGCTGGTGGGTTTGAACCATCAACCTGTGGTTAGCAGTCAAATGCCTTAGGCACTGCACCACCTTTTCTTGGTCTTAAAGGTAAAGATTTTCATCTTTCTACACTGAGGATGTTAGCTGTAGGTTTTTATTAAGTGCCTTTTATTTGGAGTAGGAGCTATGGTGGCATAGTGCCTAAGGCATTTGCCTGCTAACCAGAAGGCTGGTGGTTCAAACTCACCAGTAGCCACTCCTCAGAAGGAAGATTGGGCTATCTACTTCCATATTGATACCACCATAGAAACCCAAAGAGGGGTCACTTTTGAGTCGGAACCAACTTGATGTCAGTGCGTTTTGCATTTCATCAGACTGAGGAATTTCCTTTTTCTTCCTATTTTGACTAGTGTTTTGTTCTCATGAGAAAGTGTCAGATTTTGTCTAATGCTTTTTCTGCATTGAGTGAGTTGATTATGTCGTTCTTTTCTTGTGTTCTATTTAAAAGATGTGTTAGTTTTCTAATGCATAAACTAATATGTAACTAATACAAATAATACAATAACAAATAATACGTAATGAGGATACCGGCAAGATGGTGGACTAGGCAGAAGGACTGCACAGACCCTCTTCAACAAGGAAAAGGGAAACCAGTTAACACAGACACAGAAGATAATCCTGGACCCGTGAGCCTTGAAGGGAAGGATACGAAAGTGGACTAAACCCCAACCAACAGAAGAATTTCTGTGAAAATACCAAAAAAGGAGACATACGGAGTTGCAGTTTGGCAGTG
>NW_006926644.1:0-1129 GCF_000298275.1 Orycteropus afer afer | reverse complement strand
AAACAGAGAAGGTGAAGAGAAAGGCAGGCTGAGCTGTGGTCTTTTCCTGGTCCGGAAGCCACCGCCATTTTAAAGGTTTAAACACTGCTTGACTATTTTGGATATTTAAAGAGACAGCACTCTCACAGATTCCTGGGGCTTAAGAACACGTTCTACTTTCCAGCAATGCCAAGGACAGTCCAGACCCGCAAGACTGACAAGGTACGGAATTTCTCTTGTTACTATTATACCCCACACCCACTTGGTGAACAGAGATGCGGCTATCCCCCACTCACACCTACCTTCAGGACCCACAAGAACTCCATCACAGTCTTTGTGCTCAGACAGAGCCTGGGTGCCCTGCCCTGTCCTCCACTGATTCTTTATTTTTTTTTCCTATTTTTTATTTTTATTTTTTGCATATTTTTTCCCTGGGTATCAGTTTGCTTGCATTTGTCTGTTTTAAAACAACTATTATTCTTAATACTTTTGTCCTTCTTCTTATTATTTTTAATCTTTCCCTCCCAGGTCCTAGTTTTCAGCATTTTTTCTTTTCCCTATTCATGGTTGAATTTTTGTTTTTAATTTAAGGTGTTTTGTTTGTTTGTTTGTTTTCCTTTTGTCTCATAGTTAATCCCAATCCTTGTTTTTCTTTTTGCATTTTTCAAATTGTTTTTCCTTCATTATTATTCTCCTTCTCTACTTTTTTTCTCTTACTGACCTATCCCCAGATATTGCAGGTTTTCTTGTTTTTTCTTCTCCTTCTTATCTTTTTTTTGGGAGGGGGCGGGCTATTGTTCCTGTGTGATTACATAGTGTGTTTTTTGTCCATGTGCTTTTAGTTTTTTGATAATTATTCAATTGTAATTTGTGTCTAACTGAGTGGGAGACAACAACAGTCCCCATAAGACACAATTACACCCACACCTCCTGAAACTTCACTTACTGAGTGAGAGTCCCTACCTCCTTCTCCACCAATCGGACAATGATAAAAAATAAATAAATAACCACCAAGAAGAGCTTGAATCACCCTTGGCTGCTCCTCACAAACAGTGAACAGAGATCTGAATACAACACCATCACGATGCCTCAGACAGTCCACACAAAGAAGCAGGATAAAGTGGTAGAAGCAAGGGAGCAGGATACAGAC
>NW_006926643.1:7034-7526 GCF_000298275.1 Orycteropus afer afer | reverse complement strand
CCACCAGTGCAGTCCTCTGTGCAGCCCTGGCTAGCAGGCCTGATTTTTAGGTTAATTCTTAGGTCCTAAAACCACTTAGCAATATCCAAGCTGTCTGTGCCATCAGGATCTATAACAGACCACAGCTCCTTATGTCTCCTTTTTCAGTGTTTTCATGAAGGTTTTTTACTAGTTGGAGTTTTGTCTACATCTGTATTCTTTCTTTCAAAGCTCAGGGCTCCAGGATTATCTTCTGTATCTGTGTTAATTGGTTCCCTTTTTCTTTGTTGAAGAGGGTCTGTGTAGTTTCTTTGCCTATTCTGCCATCTTACTGGAGCTCAAATAGAGATGTTGTTATTATTGTTATGTGCCATTGAATCAGACCCGACTCATAGCAACCCCTCCTTGGGTTTCTGAGACAGTATCACTACGGAAGTAGATTGCCCCAACTTCCTTCTGAGAAGTGGCTGGTGGGTTTGAACCACCAGCCTTCTGGTTAGTGGTCAAGTGCCT
>NW_006926643.1:4847-6254 GCF_000298275.1 Orycteropus afer afer | reverse complement strand
TTAAATATGAGTAGTTTGTCAGTCTTTTCAAGAAACAGCTTCTTGACTTGTTGATTTTTCCATTGTTTTCCTGCTTTGTTTATCTTTGCTCTGATCTTCACTATTTATTTTCTTCTGGGGACTTTAGGCTTTTTTCTTTTGTTGTTTTTGTTGCTCACTTTTTAATTTTTTTATAGTTGTTAGGTTAAGGTGTCATTGTTTCTTCTTTTATGATGTGTCCATTATTGCTATGCATTGACTTCTGAGTACTGCTTTTTCTGCATCCCAAAGCTTTGAGTATGTTTTGTTTTCATTCTCATTTGTTTCTAGGAATTTTTTTCTTTCACATTTTATTTATTCTGTTACCCAAAAGATCTTGAGTAGTGTACTATTCAGTTTCCAAGTGTTTTATTTTTCTTCCCCAGTCTTCTTATTATTGACTTCTACATTTATAATGTTGAATCTGAGAAGATGCTTTGCAGTATAGTGATTTTTAAAAATTTTTTGAGGCTTGTCTTTTGGCTTAATATATGATCTATTCTGGAGAATGATCCATAGGCACTGGAAATAATATGCATTGTATTTTTGTTATGTTTTTATATGTGTTCTGTATATGTTTATGAAGTCAAGTTGGTTGGCTGAGTTTTTCTAGTTATTCTGTCCTTCATCAAATGTAGTGTGTTAAAGTCTCCAACTACTATTGCTGTTGTTAGATGCAGATGCGTTTGTGCTGACTCATGGTGACCCTATGTACAACAGAATGAAACACTGCTTGGTCATGTGCCATCCTCACAATCCTTGCTATGCTTGAGCTCATTATTGGAGCCACTGTGACAATTCATCTCATTGAGGGTCTTCCCCTTCTTCGCTGACCCTCTACTTTATCAAGCATGATATCCTTCTCCAGGGAAGGGTCCCTTCAGGCAACATGACCAAAGTAGGTGAGACAAAGTCTGGTTATTCTCTCTT
The DNA here is from genome assembly GCF_000298275.1 of Orycteropus afer afer. Classification (NCBI taxonomy): domain Eukaryota; kingdom Metazoa; phylum Chordata; class Mammalia; order Tubulidentata; family Orycteropodidae; genus Orycteropus; species Orycteropus afer. Next base: position 5,306 of record NW_006926643.1, on the reverse strand, counting down.
CCAAGGAGCATTCTGTCTGTACTTCCTCCAGGATAGATTTGTTCATTTTCCTGACAGTTCATGGTATTTTCAATACCCTTTGGCAACACCACAATTCAAAGTCATCAACTCTTCTTTGGTCTTCCATATTCATTGTCCATATTCATATGCATATGAGGTGATTGAAAATACCATGGCTTACCTTAATCTGCAAAATGACATCTTTGTGTCTTAACATTATTATTTTTTTTTTAAATTGTGATTTGGGTGATTCACTTTCCATACAGCAGTTCACACACACATTGTCCCATGACATTGACACTTTACCCCAATGCAACACCTCCCCTCCCACTTCCTCCTGATAGTTACCTCTTCCTCATGTCCATCCCTACATGCACTCCTGCCCTCTGAACTGTCTCCCTGTGCTTAAACAGTCTTTCTTTCTCCCATGATTGTTCTCTCCAAGGAAAGTATCTATCT
>NW_006926643.1:0-4352 GCF_000298275.1 Orycteropus afer afer | reverse complement strand
CTACTCACCAAGGTAGGAGGTGGAACAATGTTTTGTGTAGTATGTTATGCCAATTTAACTTGATGTCCCCTGCAACTATGGTCCTGAGCCCACAGGTTCAACTACTCAATCCCTCTGGGTAGCTGGCTGTGATCAAGAAGTGACTACAACCTTGTCCCTTGTCAGTTCTACTATACCACTGGGAGTTCTTACAGAACATACAAATACACTTGTAGAATCATGGTCTTCCAACCTTATACATGTTCTTGGGTACACTCCCCTGCTGCATAGACATACCTAATAGTTCAGCTTGTCTACCCATCTATCCACCCTTATACCTGTGTTTGCCTTCACTGTGTGTCTTAACATTTTAAAGATGTATTTTACAGCAGATTTTCCCAGTGCAATATGAAGTCTGATTTCCTGACTTACATGGATGTTGACTATATATCCAAATAAAATGAAATCCCTGACAACTTCAATCTTTTCTCCCTTTATCATGATGTTGCTTATTGGTTCACTTGTGAAGATTTTCATTTTATTTATTTTAGGGTGTAATCCATATTAAACACTGTAGTCTTTGTTCTTCGTCAGTAAGTGTTTCAAATCATCTTCACTTTCAGTAATCAAGTGTCATCTGTGTATCGTAGGTTGTTAATGGTTCTTCCTCATATAGTCCAGGTTCTTGGATTATTTGCTCAGCATATGGATTGAATAAGTATGATGAAAGGATACAGCCCTGATGTACACCCTTCCTTATTTTTAACCATGCAATATTCCCTTGTTATGTTTGAATGAAAGCCTCTTGGTCTATGTACAGGTTCTTCATGAATACAATTAAGTGTTCTGGAATTCCCATTCTTTGCAATGTTACCCATAATTTGTTATGATCAACATAGTTGAATGCCTTTGCATAGTCAATAAAATACAGGTGGACATCTTTCTGGTATTCTTTTCTTTGAGCCAAGATCCATCTGACCTCAGGAATGATATCCTTTTTCCACATCTTCTTCTGAATCCAGCTTGCATTTCTGGAAGCTCCCTGTCAGTATACTGCTGCAACTGTTTTTGTATCATCTTCAGTAATTTTACTTGCACGTGCTATCAATGTTATGTTTTGATAATTTTCACATTCTGTTGGATCACCTTTCTTTAGAATGGGCACAAATATTGATCTCTTCCAGTCATTTGGCCAGGTAGCTGTCTTCCAAATTTCTTGTCATAAACAAATAAATGCCTTCAGTGCTGCATTTGTTTGTTGAAGCATTTCAATAGGAATTCCATCAATTCCTTCTGTACTTCCTCCAGGATAGATTTGTTCATTTTCCTGACAGTTCATGGTATTTTCAATCACCTTATATGCATGTGAGAGCTGGACAATGAATAAGGAAGACCAAAGAAGAGTTAATGCTTTTGAGTTGTGATGTTGGTGAGGAATATTGAGAGTACCATGGACTGCTAAAAGAACTAACAAATCTATCCGGGATTATGTACAGCCAGAATGCTCCTTGGAAGTGAAAATGGCCATAATTTATCTCACCTACTTTGGTCAGGCTGTCAGAAGAGACTATTCTCTGGTGAAGATAAAGTGGAGATCAACAAAAAAGGGGAAGGCCCTCAATGAGATGGATTGACACAGTGGTTGCAATAATGGGCAGCAGCAGGGATTGTGAGCCTGGCACAGGACCAGGTGGTATTTCATTATGTTGTACATAAGGTCACTATGAGTTGGAGATGACTGGATGGCACCTAACATCAGCAACAGTCTTGACATCTTTCTTCAATATCATTCATTCTTGATCATATACTTTCTCCTGAAATAGTTGGCCATTGACTAATTGTTTTTGAGACAGTGACTCTGTGTATTTCTATCTTCTTCTGATGCTTCCTGCATAATTCACTGTTTTTCCCATAGAATTTTTCAATATTTCAACTAAAGGTTTGAATTTTTCTTCATTTCTGTCAGCTTGAGAAATGCCAAGCATGTTCTTCATTTTTGGTTTTCTAACTTCAGGTCTTTGCACATTTCATCATAATACTTTATCTTCTCAAGTTGCCTTTTGAAATTTTCTGTTCTGTTATTTTATTTCAGCATTTCTTTCATTTGCTTCAGCTACTCTACATTCAAAAGCAAGTTTCAAAGTCTCATCTGCATCCAGTTTGTAGGTACAGACAACAAAGATGAACCCTTTTGCACATATAGTACTGCATTGTCAGTGAAGGCAAACATTGATCTATGGGTGGATAGATGGGTGGACAGACTGAACTATTAGGTATGTCTATGCAAGGGGGCACTTGACTGCTAACCAGAAAGCTGGTGGTTCAAACCCACCAGCCACCCCTTCGAAGGAAGGTTGGTCAATCTAATTCCATAGTGATATCAACTTGGAAATCCAAGGAGGGGTCTCTATGAGTTGGGTCTGACTCCACAGCACATAACAACAACAGCAACATGCAGGGGAGAGTGTGTCCATGACCATGTATATGTTAGCAGACAATGTTTCTGCAAGTGTATTAGTATGCTCTGTAAAAACTCCCAGGAACATAGTAGAGCTGACAAGGGAGGGGTTGTAGTCATTTCTTGGCCACAGCCAGCTACCTAGAGGGAAAGAGTAGTTGGACCTCTGGGCTTGGGATCTTAGTTGCAGGAGACATCAAGCTCAATTGGCATAACATACTGCAGAAAACATTGTTCCACATGTTACTTTGGAAATTAGTGACTGGGATCTTAAAAGTTACAAGCAGCCATCTAGATGCAAGGATGGGTCTCTCCTCATCCAGAGCAAAGAAGAATAAACAAAACAAAATATGTATGGCAGGAACATACTGAGGTTCCAGCAAGATGGCAGACTAGGCAGAAAGACTGCACAGACCCTCTTCAACAAAGAAAAGGGAAACCAATTAACACAGACACAGAAGATAACTTTGGACCCCTGAGCCTTGAAGGGAAAGATATAGAAGTGGACTAAACCCCAACTAGCAGAAGAATTTTGGTGAAAATACCAAAAAAGGAGACATAAGGAGCTGCAGTCTGGCAGCGATCCTGAGCAATCCTGATGGCACAGACAGCTTGGAGATTCCTGAGTGGTGGTAGGACCTAAAAAATAACCTAAAAATCACCCTGCTAACCAGGGACTGCACGGAGGACTGTGCACGGGCTGGCGAACAAACAAAGAAGGTGAAGAGAAAGGTGGGATGAACTGTGGACTTTTGCCAGTCCAGAGGGCACAGCCATTTTGAAGGTTTAAAAAATGGCTTGACTATTTTGGATATTTAAAGAGACAGCACTCTTGCAGATTCCTGGGGCTTAAGAACACGTTCTGTTTCCAGCAAACCCAAAGACACTTGGGGCCTGCAAGACTGAAAAGGTATGACATTCTTGTTACTCTTATACCTTACACCCACTTGGTGAATGGAGGTGTGGCTATCCCCACTCCCACGTATCTTCTGGGCCTATAGGAACTCCATCACAGTCTGTGTGCTCAGACGGAGCCTGAGTGCCCTGCCCTGTCCTCCACCGATTTTTTTTCTGTTTTCTCTTTTTTATTTTTATTTTTTTATTTTTTTGCTTTCCTTTTTCTAGTGATTAGTTTGCTTGTATTTGTCTGTTTTAAAACAACTAATATTATTAGTACTTTTGTCCTTATTATTATTATTCTTAATCTTCCCCTACCACGTCCTAGTTTTCAGCATTTTTTCTTTTCCCTTTTCCACTTCTTTTCCTTTCTCCCCTTTTTTATTGTAATTGACCCTATTCCTTGTTTTTCTTTTTGCATTTTTCCCATTTTTTCCATCATTTATTATTCTCCTTTCCTACTTTTTTTTTCCTAGTGCACTATCCCCAGATATTGCAGGTTTTCTTGTTTTATTCTACTTTTTTTTTTTTCCACTTTTTTCTTTTTTTGGTTACTGTTCCTGCATGATTACATGGGCTGTTTTTCGTCCATGGGCTTTTACTTTTTTGATGGTTATTCAATTGTAATTTGTGTCTAACTGAGTGGGAGACAGCAACAGTCCCCATAAGACAACTACACCCACACTTCCTGCAACTTCTCTTACTGAGCAAAAGCCACTTCCTCCTTCTCCACCAATGGACCAATGACAAAAAAACCACCAACAAGAGCCTGAAACACCCTTGGCTGCTCTTCACAAACAGTTAACAGAGATCTAAATACAACAATGCCACAATGCCTTGGAAACAACAAACCATCACAATCCACACAAAGAAGCAGGATAAAGTGGTAGAAACAAGGGAGCAGGATACAGACCCAGAACACATCCCTAAGGAAGAAGCAGCATTGGAACTCTCTGATAAGGAATTCAAAAGAATTATCTTTAGGTATCTTCAAAGGATTGAGAGACAGACCAAAGAA
>NW_006926642.1:3355-8233 GCF_000298275.1 Orycteropus afer afer | reverse complement strand
CCTGTTCAGTATGTGTGTTTAATAGTCATGATCAATTTAGGTTTACAGAAATCGTTACATCATTTAAAGCTTTTTAAAGCCTTTATATTTTTAAAAAATCACATTATATATCTCTTTCTTTCTTTCTTCTTTCATCCACTCTTAACACACACACAATTTCCATTGAGTATGCAGGGGAGTAGTTAGTATGTACAAAATAGTTATTATAGAGAAAGAGCAGTTCAATAATAAGGTAAACTAAAAGAGATCTTGACTGTATGATAAGACCCAGAATGATGATGGTTGCTCTTTCATCAACTTGGTATTGAAGGTGTTAAGCATTCATATCTGATTAAACTTAATAGCTTCACATAACTAAGTCACATTCCATAATGAGAGTGATAACAATTCATTTCGGTTCATCAGCCAAATCCATGCACCGCTGTATCTTGTTAATATCAAGGGATACTGTTCATTAGAGATACAGAATTTGAAATTGTCATCTTTCATTCTTCCTGCGAGCATAAGAGGAAAAGTATAACATCACAGACCCAGTCAATGCACAATATTGCCTCAGTTGAGGACTGTGAGAAGAATTGAAGATGAACTTTTGGCTAAGTGTTACTATTTTCAGAAATTACTACCAAAATATAAAAATTAAGGAAACATTTCCAGAAAACAGTTATATAAGTAAAAACCACACGAGCTGACCAAAGTTATGGAGATGCCCACTTTATTTACATAAGAGTAAAAATATGAAAATTTCGATATTCTGTTCATCTGTGTTTTATTGACTATGGAAAGTATTTGTGTGGCAAAACCAAAGCCAAACTCACTGCCGTCGAGTCAATTCTGACTCATAACGACCCCTTCTTGGGTTTCCGAGTCAGTATCTCTACAGAAAAAGACTGCCCGATCTTCTTTCCAAGGAGTGGCTGGGGGATTTGAACTGCCAGCTTTCTGGTTAGCAGTCAAAAGCCTTAGACACTACACCATATAACAAATTATAGATATCATTGTGAAGAATGGAAATTCCAGAATACTAATTGTGCTCATGAGGATACTACGTGTACATAAATCAAGAGGCTTTTTTTTCAAACAGAAGAAGGGGAGACTGCATGACTTCAAGTTAGGAAAGGTGTGTATCAGGATTGTATCCTTTCACCAAATTTACTTAATCTGTATATTGAACAAATCTGAGAACTCACACTACATAAAGAATAATGTGGTATCAAAACTGGAAGAAGAGTCATTAACAACCTGTATTGTACTGATGATATACCTTTCTTGCTGAAAGTGAAGAAGACTTGAAATACTTAATGATAAATATCAAAGTCTACAACCTTCAGTATGAATTGCACCTCGAAAGAAAGAAAACAAAAATCCTCACAACTGGACTAATAACCAACATCACAATAAGTGGAGAAAAGATTGAAGTTGTCAGAGAATTCATTTTACTTGGATCCCCAGTCAACACCAATGGAAGCAGTAGTCAAGAAATCAGACATCATATTGCACTGGACTAATCTGCTGGGGGGAGGGGAACCTCTTTAAAGTGTTAATAAACAAATATATCTCTTTAAAGACTAAGAAACACACCTATCCCAAGCCAAGGAATTTTCAATTGCTTCATATTTTATATATATATAAAAATTTATATATATATATATGAACAATGAATGAGGAAGACCAAAGAAGAGTTGATGTCTTTGAATTGTGGTGTTGGGGAGGAATACTAAAAACAGCATGGACTGCCAGAGGAAGAAACAATTTTGTACTGGGAGAAATGTAGCTGGAATGCTCCTTAGAAGCTAGGCTTTGTCTCACTTACTTTGGTCATGTTGTCAGAGATACCATTCCCAGAGAAGAATATCATGCTTGGTAGAGCAGAGGATCAGTGAAGAAGGGAAAGATCCTTAAAGAGATGAACTGACACAGTGGCTGCAATGATGGATTCAAGCATAGCATGGATTGTGAGGACAGCACAAAACTGGACAGTGTTTCATTCTGCTGTCCATAGGGTCATTGTGAAGGTACCTGACTTGACAGCACATAACAAGTTACTTCATCATGTTCACATAGTGAAGTCCCCCATTTTCTTTACATTTAAATATGACATTTGACTGCTAACCAGAAGGCTGGTGGTTCAAACCCATCAGCCCCTTCTCAGAAGGAAGATTGGACAATCTACAGAGATACCACCTTGGAAACCCAAGGAGGAGTCACTCTCAGTCAAATCAAGTGAACATCAGTGAGTTTTTTGGTTTGATTATATTTAAATACATTTTATTAATTTCTTCTAATGATAACCAGAATGGCCATTCAATTATTATTGCATACAATTAAATATTTTTCTTTAGAAACTGAGCTATTAGTGGATATTAATGAAAAAATTCTTAGTCAAGTTAATTTATTAATAATCATTTACCTGAAATTACCTAGTTCTTATAAAATACTCATTGCACAAATCACAGTGAGTAGATTTCTTATTAAGTCTCACTAGTGTGGTAAAGTTTGTGTGTCTACTTGGCTGAGCTTCGTTGAGTGGCTGCACAGCTGGATGTAGTATTCCCCATGATGAGACTGGTAATCACCTCCATGGTGGAATCTCCTGGGAGCAGCTGAGTAGTTGCCTTGGGGATGTGGTCTGCTTCTCATATATAAGAAACAGCTTTGGGAATGGTCTCTAGCTTATGGCACCCAGCAGCTTGCCATGCTCTGCTGACCTTGGGACTTTCAATAGACTTGAATTAATGACCTGCCATGTGGTTTGGTACTATCAGGACTGTGCCTTTTTACTTGCCAACCTTGGGCTTGTCAGTCTCAGCAACCGGCAGTTGTCTGAGAAAAGCCTCTAGTTCCAGTGGGCCAGGAGCAGGAGGCAGAGCTGAAGCCCAACGTTGAGGGGCTTTCACCCAGCCCCTAGAGCCTGGCACTTTGAACTCAGACTTAAATCCTCCAAACTGTAAGAGAATAAACTCCTGTTTGTTCAAGTCATCCCATTTGTGGTCTATTCCTGTCAGAGTGGCACTAGGTAAGCAGAACAGGTAGGTATCAATACCATTTCAACCATGAGAGAAATGAAACACAGAAACATCAAATAATTCTTTAAGGTCTTAAAGCTAGATAGCCTGTACTGAATTCATGAAAGAAATCCAGGGAATTTTTCTCACAGCCAATACTCTTGGCTGTTAGATCATGTGAAGAATACTGAAATTACAAATAACATTGAGAAAGGACAAACTAGAGATTGGTACTAAATAAACCATTTTTAGGGAAACATTTTGAAAAATTACAAAATGGAAATATAATACATTAGTTGATATTTATAAATAAAACAAAAGTAGGAAGAGAAAATACATTTTGCAAATATTTCATAGTAGTGAACGAAACAAGATAGAAATAGACTTGGTAATTAATGCATAGAAGTGTGAAATTAATGACTCAAAGTTTAAACTAATTTCTTGGTCTGTCTTTAAAGGGAGAGGCAGAAAGTGCAAATCCCTGAAATTGCAAATCCCTGAAATTGGATGCAGATAGAGAACTGGTATGAAATTTCCTGTTTGCTGAAGATTTGTAAACCAGCATGAATTTGCAACACACTACTTAAGTTATTACGGGAATTAACGAGCAGCTAGAGATTAAACTTGTTTTAGATAAATCACTGCATTTTGGCAACACTATAGGGGAAAAATTAGTTGTATGTCATGGAGAGAAGATGAATGTTTCTGAGCCCTGCCTGGATAGTGACAAGTTCATTGACCTTGGGCAGGTCATTTCTCCTCTCAGGCCATTTGTTCTTTCATCTGTTGAACAAAGTACTAGAATATGTAATCTTTTAAGTACTTTCCAGCTTTACATTCTATGTATATTTTATCAATTAAATAAGCAAAAAATTCAAAATAACTTTAATTTAAAATATACCAAGCTATTAAGTGAATGCCACTTCATAGAATTCTACTGCTATAATAGATTTGATTGCAAGTAAATCACTCATGACAGCCATCATTGAAATGTAAAAGAAATTTTACAGCTAATCCAGGAAAAAAAATAGCATCTAGCCCATTATCCTGTTAGTACTCATTCAAAACGTAGTTTTAACTGCCCTGACTTTAGTTGTATCTTTGGCTGTTCTTGTATATATTTGGTCAAATGACCATAGGGTTTCATCGTTGTTGTTATGTGTCATCAATTTGGTTTTGACTCATAGCATGTCCATTGTAAAACACAATGAAATGTTGCCCTGTCTTGTGCTGTCCTTACAATCCTTGCTATGCCCAGTATTGTAGCCACTGAGTCACTCCATCTCATTGAAGGTCTTCCTCTTTTTCGGTGATCATCTACTTTACCAAGCATGATGTCCTTCTCCAGGGACTGCTACCTCTTAATAACATGTCTAATGTTCAAGAGGCAAAGTCTCATCATCCTCATTTCTAAGGAGAATACTGGCTTACTTCTTCCAAGACAGATTTATTCCTTCTCTGGCAGTCCATGGTACATTCGATATTCTTTGCCAACACTCTGATTCAAATGTGTCTATTCTTCTTCAGTCTTCCATATTCATTGTCCTTTAGACCCTTATGATCCACATTCTGACATGATTTTGGAGGTATCTGCTACATGTGCTTATGCTGACTAGAATTTATGACAAAAACCTGAGAATGCTGCCCTACGGCAACCGCTGGGATTCTGAAGTAGAAAGTTTCCAGATGTTGCAGCACAACCAATAATATTGCGGTTGATAATGAATATTGCCGTATTGATTTGTAGTCAAGATAGCCCACTGAATAAATGGTGCTGGCAAAACTGGAGATCCATGTGCAGAAAAATGAAACAAGATCTGTACCTCACACCACACACAAAAACAAACTCCAGATGGATCAAAGACTTAAATGTGAA
>NW_006926642.1:0-1210 GCF_000298275.1 Orycteropus afer afer | reverse complement strand
AAAAAAAAAAAAAAAAGATAGCCCACTGACCTTGGGGTCACCGTGAAGTTAGGTGCTGCGTGCCAGCATAGTGGAACCCAGGTCCTTGAGGGGTCTGGCCAGGATTGCAGACCAGAAAGTGGTGCCATCCACCATGCTCTTAAAAGTGGCAGCAGTTCCTCCTGGTGCAGATAACAGAGAAAGTGTTCACCAGCTTCTCCCAGGTGGAGGGAGTGTCTCCAAACCCATTGGCAATGACCTTAAGGACAACGGTTTTCTGCACCCCAGTGGAAAGAGCGACCTTCTCAGGAATATGCATGAAAAGTTGATCTGAATGTGGAAATAAGGTTTTTAAGTTTTCAGTAAGATGGTGGACTAGTCAGAAAGACTGCACAGACCCTCTTCAACAAAGAAAAGGGAAACCAATTAACACAGACACAGAAGATAATCCTGGACCCCTGAGACTTGACATGTAGGATATAGAAGTGGACTAAACCCCAACTAGAAGAAGAATTTGCAAGAAAATACCAAAAAAGGAGAGAGACGGAGCTGTGGTCTGGCAACAATCCTGAGCGATCCTGATGCCATGGCACAGACAGCTTGGAGATTCCTGAGTGGTGGTAGACCTAAGAATTAACCTAAAAATCAGCCCTGCTAGCCAGGGACTGCATGGAGGAGTGTCCTAGTGGCTGGGGAATAAATGGAGAAGGTGATGAGAAAAGCGAGCTGAGCTGTGGACTTCTGCTGGTCCGGAGGGTGCCACCATTTTGAATGTTTAAAAGCAGCTTGACTATTTTGGATATTTAAAGAGAGAGTGCTCTCATAGATTCCTGGGGCTTAAGAACATGTTCTGCTTGCCAGGAACCCCAAGGACACTATGGACCTGCAAGACTGAAAAGGTGCAACATTCCTCGTTACTCTTATACCCCACATCCACTTGGTGAAAGGAGGTGCAGCCATCCCCCACTCCAACCTACCTTCTGGGGCCACAGGAACTCCATCACAGTGTGTGCGCTCAGACAGAGCCTGGGTGCCCTGCCCTGTCCTCCACCAATATTTTTATCTTTTTTTATTTTTATTTTTTTCTTTTTCATTTTCTTTTTTCTGGCGACAAGTTTGCTTGCATTTGACTGTTTTAAGACAACTATTATTATTGATATTTTTGTTCTTTTTACTATTATTCTTATTCTTCCCCTCTCAGGTCCTAGTTTTCAGCATTTTTTCATTTCCC
>NW_006926641.1:5875-8072 GCF_000298275.1 Orycteropus afer afer | reverse complement strand
ATCCATTTCATTCTCATGACCATTATTGTCATTTAGCCATCATCATCTATCCCTGCAGAACAGGGTTTTCTGGTTACTCTTCTGGTCCTGTGCCAGTTAGAGTAATTATGCTTCCAATGTCTCTGACATTTAGTTCCACCATTTGGTGTATGCTATACTGGAATCCTATCATTTGTGTTGGCAATAGGGAGTTTCATTCCCTAATAACTTCTGTTATTGTCAAGACTATCTCTAGAGGAGGACCAAAATAGAGCTTTCTCCTCATTAATGTGTTTATTAATGCTTTGAAAAAAAGCCAGCTTATCATTCCTGCCTCAGGAACATTGTCAACTAATGAGTTTTTGGGTTTTATAAACAAACTAGTTTTTGCATGCCCACTTCTCTGAACTTTTGATGCTTTCCTCATTACATTGTCATTGCAGTTCTAGCACCCCTACTTCATTAATATGGACTGTTATTTTCTTGCTTCAAAGAGTCATTCCAACAAATCTTAGGTACAGTTGTAGGTGTTCATGCCAAAGTGTTAGATTCTGAATCATTGCTTCATCATCAATAAACTCTCCCTTATTCAACCTAATAATGTGTAACCCCCTCAAAGTTAATCACCCTCAAGATTTCTTCCCTGTTCTGATTCTAGTTTTTGAAATATGTTACCATTTGGTAAAACAGTCTCTTTTCTTTTTGTAGCTGATGCTGCCCAGTTGGGTTATATTATGTGTTGACCCTGATGTTTGTCTAAAAGCAATAAAGGTATGTTGAGCAGATATTAATGAGCACATCATTTTATGAAAGATCTGCCATAGCTAAGGCCTTTACAGGTCTTCAGGCAAAGGAAAACTGATAACTGTAGAGTTGGACATTTCTGCCTATCCAGTTAGTTTGATGAAAAACAGTGTTTTAAAGTTTTTCAGCATGAGCATATAGGTTTCCCCAACTTCACTCTTAGGGTACCATGGATTCCTATCAGTTCTGTGACCTCAGTTTAGAAAACTTTCCAGGGATGTGAAATTAGCTTCCTTTATAATTCTTCCATTCTCTTAATTTGGCCCTGGACTTGAATTTCAGCATACTCTTGGTTATATGCAGAAGTATACGTAAGACAAGAAAAATTTCCATCATGACATATGATCCTTCTGGCTTTCACACTGTTCACTGAGCAGATGGTCTCAATGTGTTGTTTCCTTTCATTCTTGATTTTTTGGTATTTAAAAACAAATAACAAACCCAAACCCTACAACTCTCATAATTATCATTGCTCTTACATTTTTCAAATGCTAGAACATTTTTCAAATGCACAATGTATATTATTTCATTCCTCCCTATTTCATCCCAATGTAACACACAAGAGAGTCTTGACATTTGTGACATTCTATCATGCCATGAGTTATCACTACCTTCCTTATCACCACCAACATGGTCTTTGTTGCCATCTGGATGGTCAGTAATCCAATGCCAGAATCTCATCCTGAAAAGTTGCCTCCTATAACCATTTCTGGTACCAATTGCCTTAGGTTAATTCTCAGTTATTTTCTGTCTGCTGGGGAGGCTTCAGCAGTCACAGAGAGTCCTCAAAGACATGTGGGTAGAACAATTGGGAGGAGGATGCACAGAAATAAAAAAAAATCCATGGTGATACAGGCAGACTACCAGTGTCTGCTATAGTTATCTTAGAAATTATATCATTTTTCTTTGTCCTATAAAATCTAATACAATTTAAGACTTTTACATATTCCTGGATAATGAAAGAAATTTAGAAATTTTACGCTCCATACTTTGGAATTACAAGATTTTTTTTTCATGCATTTCCTTTGTGGACTTTAAACTCTACTTCTATTTCAGTATGTATTTTATATCTCTGTATATTTAAAGTAGGCACTCTGGTGGTGTTGTGGTTACAGCATTCAGTTGATAACCAAAAGATGGTGGTTTGAATCCTCCAGCCATTTCTGGGAGAAAGATGTGATAGTCTACTTGCATAAAGATTTATCGCCTTGGAAACCCTGTGGGGGCAGTTTTAATTCTGTCCTACAGGGTCGCTGTGCATCAAAATTGACTCAATGGCACTGTGTTTTTATGTTTAAACTTTCATTTAATTCTCTCTGTAATTCCATATTATGGTTGTTATTTTAGATTGACCACATTAAAACTCAGTGCCATCTAGTTGATTCAGGCTCATAGTGACCCCCATTGGGTTTCT
>NW_006926641.1:1579-3270 GCF_000298275.1 Orycteropus afer afer | reverse complement strand
GAGCTCCTACACCTAAGTAAAATCTTGCTGAAGATAATTCAAAAATGATTGCATCAGTATATTGACAGAGAACTTCCAGAAATCCAAGTAGATTCAGAAGAGAATATGGAATGAGGGATATCATTGCTAATGTCAGATGGATCTTGGCTCAAAGCAAAGAATATAAGACAGATGTTTATTTGGGTTTTATTGACTATGCAAAGGTATTCAGTCATGTGGATCATAACAAATTATGGATAACATTGAGAAGAACAGGAATTCTGGAACACTTGATTGTGTTCATCAGGAACCTGTACATAGACCAAGAGATTGTTGCTTGAACAGAACAAAGGGATGCTGCATGGTTTAAAATCAGGAAGGGAGTGTGTCAGGGTTGTATCCTTTCACCACACTTATTCAATCTGTATGGTGAACAAATAATCTAAGAAGGTGGACTATATGTAGAAGAATGTGGTGTCAGGATTGGAGGAAGACTTATTAACAACCTGAGATACGCAGGTGACACAACTTTGCTTGCTGAAAGTGAGTATGACTTGAAGCACTTACTGAGGAAAATTAAACACTACAGTCTGCCATATGGATTGCACCTCAATATAAAGTAAACAAAAATCCTCACAACTACACCAAAAAGCCACATCACAATAAATGGAGAAAAGATTGTAATGATTAAAGATTTCACATTACTTGGTTCTACACCAATGGAAGCAGCAGCACGACATCAGACACAGGATTGCACTGGGCCTATCTTCTGGAAAAGACCTTTAAAATGTTAGAAAGCAAAGACGTCTCCCTGAAGACTAGGGTGTGCCTAACCCAAGCCATGGTATGTTCAATCACCTCATATGCATGTGAGACCTGGACAGTGAACAAGGAAGACTGAAGAAGAGTTGATGGTTTTGAGTTGTGGTGCTGGCGAAGAATACTTTCCATGAACTGCCAAAAGAACAAACAAATCTGTCTGGAAGAAGTGCAGCCAGAATGCTCTTTGGAAGCGAGAATGACCAGACTTCATCTGACTTATTTTGGTCATGTTGTCAGAAGGGACCATTCCCTGGAGAAGAATATCATGCTTGGTGAAGTGGAGGGTCAATGAAAAAGGGGAAGGCCTTCCATGAGATGGATTGACACAGTGTTTGCAATGATGGGCTCAGATATAGCAAGAATTGTGACTCTAGACCAAGGATAGACTCAGCTGAAGCTAATCTTGTATAGACACCAGTGATACAAAATACCTGCAATCCTTACAGAAACAATAGAATACAGACATAGAGTAATCCTTCACAGACATCCCAACACTATTAGAGAGAGATCCAATAGAGCTACTACCTCAGGACCATAATACTGGGGTACACCAGACTCAATTGACACAATAAAATACATAAAAGTGTTGCTCCACATCCTACATTGGTGAATAGCGACTGGGGTCTTAAAAGCTTTCAAGTGGCCATCTAGGATGCAGCTAATGATCTCCTAGCATTGGAAGTGAAGAAGAACACAAAAACAAAAACAAAAACAAGGGCATTTGGAAGCAATCAACCCTAGGACGCAATGGCCTTTGAGACCAGAAGAACCAGATGGTGCCGGGCTACTAATGCCAACCACTCAGGAAAGGTTCAAATCTGGAGATCCTGGATAGAGTGGGAGGGAAAACGTGGAACAAAATCCAAAAACTCAATAATGACCAGAATTAC
>NW_006926641.1:0-754 GCF_000298275.1 Orycteropus afer afer | reverse complement strand
ATTAATAATTAAAAAAATCTTAGCAAACTAAGAGTAGTGAGAGGAGCTCTGGTAGCATAGTGGCTAAAGCACTTGACTGCTAACCAGAAGGCTCGTGGTTCAAACCCACCAGCCACTCCTCCGAAGGAAGGTTGGGCAATCCTATTTCCAATAGTGATACTGCCTCGGAAACCCAAGGAGGGGTCGCTATGAATTGGGGCCGACTCGACGGCACATAACAACAACAACAACAACCCTGGTGAGAGAAAAATACATCAAAGAACACTGTGAAATATTAAATACTGATATAGATCTTTGTTCAGTGAAATGGAAAGAGAGATGATTACCACACATATTTTAGTGATAAAGTAAATTAAAATTCAGTATGCAACATTGTATGTAAAATATTTGTGTATATATAAATATTGGCAATATCTGATAGGACAAACACCAAAATATTAATATTGTTTACTTCTTGATAGTAGATTTTTTTCATATCTACTCAAAAAATTTTCTATGTTAAATATGCATTATGCATGTTATTCTAGATATTAAAAATATCATTCTCATTGCATTGCATAAATTATGTAAAAAGAAATAATGAATGGGTGTCTGATTTGCTTTTAGAATCTTACTTTTCTACATTTGGACTGAGTTTGTTGTTAATTTTACATTTTGTTTCTTTCTAAGGACATTATTCCTATTGGTGTTTGGATTAAAGTATTTCGCCAAAGTAAATCACATTTTAAATTCATTAGAGATTTTTGAATCAGGG
>NW_006926640.1:0-8173 GCF_000298275.1 Orycteropus afer afer | reverse complement strand
TGAAAACTAGGACCTGGTAGGGGATTAAGAATAATAAAAAGGACAAAAAGTATTAATAATATTATTTGTTTTGAAACGGACAAATACAAGCAAATTAATCACCAGGGAAAAGAAAGCAAAAAAGCAAAAAAAAAAGAAAAAATCAATGGATGACTGAGTAGGGCACCCAGGCTCCGTCTGAGCACACAGACTGTGATGGAGTTCCTCTGGGCCCAGAAGGTAGGTGGGAGTGGGGATGGCAACACCTCCGTTCACCAAGCGGGTATAAGGTGTAGTAACAAGAAAAATGTCGTACCTTTTCAGTCTTGCAGGCCCCGAGTGTCCTTAGGGTTGCTGGAAAGCAGAACGTGTTCTTAATCCCTAGAAATCTGTGAGAGTGCTGTCTCTTTAAATATCCAAAATAGTCAATCCACTTTTTAAACCTTCAAAATGGCAGTGTCCTCAGGACCGGCAAAAGTCCACAGCTCAACCCACCTATCTCTTTACCTTCTCCGTTTGTTCCCTATCCACCGTGCACAGTCCTCGGTGCAGTCCCTGGCTATCAGGGTGATTTTTAGATTAATTCTTAATTCCTGCCACCACAGGAATCTGCGAGAGCACTGTCTCTTTAAATATCCAAAATAGTCAAGCCGCTTTTTAAACCTACAAAATGGCAGCGTCCTCTGGACCAGCAAAAGTCCACAACTCAGCCCACTTTTCTCTTTACCTTTTCTGTTTGTTCCCCAGCCACCGTGCACAGTTTGTGCATTCCCTGGCTAGCAGGGTGATTTTTAGGTTAATGTTTAGGTCCTACCACCACTTGGGATTGTCCAAGCCATTTGTGCCATCAGAGGCATTCAGGTTCCTGCCAGACCATAGCTCCGTATGTCTCTTTTTTTGGTATTTTCATGGAAATTCTTCTGCTAGTTGGGGTTTAGTCTACTTCTGTATCCTTCCCTTCAAGGCTCAGTGGTCCAAGATTATCTTCTGTGTCTGTGTCAATTGGTTTCTCTTTTGTTTGTTGAAGAGGGTCTGCCTAGTCCGCCATCTTGCCAGAACTCCCCACTTTCATTTTTGAAACACTCTTTCACAGGTTACAGAATTCTGATTTAATTTTTTTCTTTCACCTTTAAAGATGTCATTCTACCATCTTCTGGCCTTCACTGTTTCCATTAAAAATTTGGCCACCATTCATTTAATTGTTTATTTTTGGATAACATGCCATTTTTCTCTGGCAGCTTTCTGGATATTCTCTTTTTGGCTGAGTTTTAGAATTTTAATAAAATATGATAAATTTGTATTGTTCATACTTCTTAGTACTATAAATTGATATTATTAATCAAATTTTAGATGTAACTAGCCATAATTTTCCCAAAGATTTGTTTGCCCTACTATATCTTTCCTTCTGGGCCTGCAACTACACTTACAGTAGACTCTGTTCATTTTTATTGTTATTATTATATTTATCTTTGTTCTTTGAATTGTATCATTTCTATTGCTCTTTCTATGATTATTGTTGTAAGAATTAATAGTCTGAAATTGGAGGGAATGACCATGTCATTTGATTCAGCAGTACTTTTCTGATTTGGTGACATCCAATCACATCAAAGGCAGCTATTCATATGGTGGCACAATTCTGTATTGTGGTTTATAGGATTATTTGTCAAAGTTCAGCCAAATAGATGTTTATTTTGTCTATTTATAATAGTTTATTTTGGTTTGTGTGGACAAACCAAATCAGTTTTCTATTCAACAAGGTATACAGTTTGTTCATGGCATTAGTTTCTGTGCCCTCAATGTAGCAGCACTCTTCCTACTTCATCCCTGAATTCCTTGTTTTCATTTGTCCTTCTTTTTATCCCCTTCCTGCTTTCTGAACTTATTTTGGGACAATTGCTGTCCTTTTGGTCTCATATGGTTGATTGTTCCAAGGAGTACATTCCTCATTGGTGTTATTTTTCACTTTATAGGACTGTCTATCGTTTGGCTTAAAGTGATCACTGGGAGTGGGTTCAGTCATAACTTTGAATGGCATATAAGCCCATTTTGGCATGACTAAAAAAAAAAAAATATATCTGTAAACATCCATTAATAACTGGAACATGGAATGTATGAATCTAGGAAAATTCAAAGTTGTCCCAAATGACATAGAACAAATGAAGATTAATATCATACATATTAGTGGCTGCCATTATACATTTTGAATCAGACTACCATATGGTCTATTATTCTAAAGATGACAGTTGAAGAGGAATGGTGTCACATTCATTGTCAAAAGGCAAATTTCAAGAATTATTCTGAACTTCAACCCTGTTAGTCATAGCATAATACTCTTATACCTCCAAGGAAGAGTAGCTAATGTGACTATAATTTAGATGTATGCACTAATGCCACAAATGAAGAAAGTGAAGATTTTTACCAATGTTTGCAGTCTGAAAGTGATAAAACAGCAATCAAGACTTACAGATAATTACTGGTGACAGGAGTAGAAAAGTTGGAATCAAAGAAGAAGGATCAGTGGTTGGAAAATATGACCTTGGTGATAGAAATGATGCCAGAGACTGCATGATAGAATTTTGCAAGACCTATTCATTTCAAGTATCTTTTTTTCAATAGCATAAATCATAAGTATACACATGGACATTGCCCAACCTTTCTTCCAAGGACTGGAGACCAGGTTTGAACCACCAGCCTCTGGTTAGCAGTCAAATGTCTTAGACACTATGCTACCAGAGCTCCTGCTGGATGGAATACACAGTATCAAATCAAATACATCTGTGGAAGAGAAGATGGAGAAGCTCAATATTATCAGTCAGAACAAGTCCAGAAGCCAACTGTGGAATATACTGTCATTTGCTCATATGTAAATTCAAAATAAAGCTAAAGAAAGTTAAAACAAGTCCACAAGACCAATAGTATGACTATAAGTGTGTCCTACTTGAATTTAGAAACCATCTCAAGAAGAAATTTGACTCATTGAACACTAATGACTGAAGATTAGACTAGTTGTGGGATGACATCAAGGACATTGTACATGAAGAAAGCAAAAGCACATTAAAAACACAAAAATGAAAGTAAAGACAAAACTGGATGTCAAAAGTGACTTTGAAAATTTCTCTTGGATGTAGAGTAGCTAAAGCTTATGAAAGAAATGATGAAGTAATAGAGCTGAGCAAAAGATTCCAAAGGGTGGTTCAAGAAAATAAAGTGTTATAATGAAATGTGCAAAGGACTGGAGTTAGGAAAAAAAGAAGAAGACGTATATATATACTGCATTTCTCAAATTGAAAGAATTGAAGAAAAAATAATGAAAGCCATGAAGTATAATACTGAAATCTTTTATGGATAAAAGAGTGAATGATTCAGAAACATCTAAAGAAGTTGTAAAGAATACACAGAGTCACTGGACAAAAAAGAATGGGTCAACATTCAACCACTTTGGGAGATAACATATTGAAATGACAGTATAAAAGGAAGAAGTCTAAAATGCACTGAAGGCCTTGGCAAAAAACAAGATTCCAGGAATTGATGGAAAACAAATTGAGATGTTTCAATAAACGGATGCAACACTGGAACCACTCACTAACTATGCCAAGAAATTTGGAAGATAGCTACCTGGCCAACCAACAAGAAGAGATCCATATTTGTACCCATTCCAAAGGTGATCCAACATAATATAAAAAAAAAAAAAAAAAATCCAATATCATTAATCTCATACACAAGGAAAATTTTGCTGAAGATAATTTCAAAATGATATGTTGAGCAAATAATCTGAACTATATGAAGAAGGACATGGCATCAGGACTAGATGAGACTCATTAACAAACTGTGATATGCAGATAGCATATCCTTGCTTGCTTAAAACAAAGAAAACTTGAGCACTTACTGATGAAAGTAAAAGACCTCTGCCTTCAGTACAAATTACACCTCAACATAAAGAAAACAAAAATTCTCAGAACTGGACCAATTAGCATGAAAAATGGAGAAAATGTGAAATCATCATGGACTTCATTTTACTCACAATCAATGCTCACAGAAGCAGCAGTCAAGAAATAAAAGGTCATATTGCATTGTGTAAATCTGCTGTTAAAGACTTCTTTAAAGTGTTAAAAACCAAACATGTCTTTTTATTTTATTTTATTTTTTAATGGTTGTGATTTAGGAGCTTTGGTAGCATAGTACCTAAGGCACTTGACTGCTAACCAGAAGGCTGGCGGTTCAAACCCGGGAAGGAAGGTTGGGCAATCTACTTCTGTAGTGATACTGCCTCGGCAACCCAAGGAGGGGTCACTATGAGTTGGGGCCAACTCAACATCACGTAACAACAACAAGCTGTGATTTGGGTGCAAGTTTACAGAGAAAATTCATTTTCCTTACAATAGCTCACATATACTTTGTCTCATGACATTGACTGTAATTTCTCACAATGCAACAGCTCCCCTCCCACTTCCTCCCCATAATTATCTTTTCCGTGTGTCCTTCCCTCTATGCACTCCTATCACCTGAGCTGTCTCCATGTGCTTACAACAGCCCTTCTATTCTTCCACGATTGTTATTTCTAAGGAGTGTATCTGCCTAATGTATATGTTCAGCTCACATGCTCATCTTTTGTTTGGCTGGAAGCCACAGCAGTGGGTTCAATTCCACACCTGAAGGGTAGCTAAGGGCCATAGTCTCAGGAGTTCTGTCAGGCTCCTTCAGACCAGCAAAACTGGGGCCTTTTTTTTTTTTTTTCTATTTTTAATGATTTTGAGTTTTGCTTCCACATTGTTCTCCCACTCTGTCCAGGATCTCCTACATAGATCCTCCTCCGAAAGATTTACAGTGGTAGCTGGGCACCATCCAGTTCCTCTGGTCTTGTAGTTGTATAGGCTGAGGATCGCGTGGTGTACCAGTCAGTTAGACTAATTGCTTCCATGCATCTTTGGTTTTCTTCATTCTTCTTGGCTCTGGGCAAGGAGAAACCCATCGTTGCATCTAGATGGTTGCTTGCAAGATTTTAAGATCTCAGTCACTGTTCACCAAACTAGGGTGTGGAACAGTATTTTGAGTAGTATGTTATGCCAATTGAGCTTGATGTCCTCTTGGACTACAGAGCCAAATGCACAGGTCCAACTACTTGCTGCCTCTGGGTAGCTGGCTATGGCCAAGAAGTGACTACAAACTTGTTCTTTATCAGCTCTTCTATATAGCTGGGAATTCTTACAGAACACAAATACACTTGTAGAAACATTGTCTGCTAACCCTGTACACAGTCTTAGGCACACTCCCCTTTCATAGACATACCTAATAGTTCACCCTGTCCACCTATCTGTTGTTATTGTTGTTGTTAAGTGCCAACGAGTCGTTTCCGACTCATAGCGACCCCATGCACAGCTATCTATCCACCCATATATCATGTTTGCCTTCACTGACAACACAGTACTGTATGTACAAAAGGGTTCATCTTTGCTCTCTGTACCTCCCATGCACCTCTCTATGTCTTCCTCTTTCTCAGTGCCACCATGTTGATCACACACATTTGGTACATTGCCCTTCATTACTATCTAACAGTGTTCCCTCCCTTTCCCTCCCACACCTAGTAACCAACAAAGAAAATTTCCTTCCATAGATAAACCTTTCCTTGACTTTTTAAAATAACAAATTATTACAATATTTGTCCTTCTGTGATTGACTTATTCCACTCAGCAAAATGTCCTCCAAGTTCATCCACATTATGCAGTGTTTTGCACATTCTACATTACTCTTTAGGGGTGCATTGTATTCCATTTTGTGTATGTACCATAGTTTGGTTATCCATTCTTCTGCTGATGGACATCTAGGTTGTTTCCATCTTTTGGCTATCATAAATAGTGCTGCAATGAACATGGATGTGCATATATTTGCTCTCTTCCTGGTTCTCACTTCTTTAGGATATATACCTACTAATGGAATGGGTCAGTCAAATGGTATTCCTAATTCCAATTTTTTAAGCAGTTACCAACAACAACATACTGCTTTCCACAGTGATTGTATCATTTTACAGTCCCTCCAGCAGTGTACGAGAGTCTCAATGTCTCCACATCCTCGCCAACATTTTTTATTTTCTGTCTCGTGGAACTTTGCTCTACTAATGCTGGGGCAAGATGATATCTCGTTGTTTTGATTTGCATCTTTCTAATGACTAATGATCATGAGCATTTCTTCATTTGTCTGTTGGCCGCCTAAATATTCTCTTTGGTGAAGTGTTTATTCATATCTTCTGCCCATTTTTTAATTGGATTTTTTGTCTTTTTGTTGTTGAGGTGTTGGAGTTTTCTGTAAATTCTGGAGATAAATCTCTTGTCAGATATGTCATTGCTGAATATATTTTCCCAATCTGTAGGTTCTCTTTTGACTCTTTTGGAGAGTCTTTGGAAGCACATAAAAATTTAATTTTTAGAAAGTTTCATTCATCTAGTTCATTTTCTGCTGTTTGTGCATTTTGAGTTATGCTTGATAGTCTGTTTATGCTATATATTAGGGCCCCTAAATTGGCCCCTAGTTTTTCCTTGAGGATCTTTATAGTTTTAGGTTTCACATTTAAATCTTTCATACATCTGGAGTTCATTTTGGTGTATGGTGTGAGGTGCAGATCTTGTTTCATTTTTCTGAAAATGGATATCCAGTTTTTCCAGTACCATTTATTAAACAGACAATCTATTCCCCATTTAATAGATTTTGGCACTTTGTCAAAGATCAGCTGAACTTAGGTCGATGGATCTATTTCTGGGTTCTCAATTCTATTCCAATTGTCTATATGTCTGTCATACCAATACCAGGCAGTTTTGACTACTGTGGTTGTATAGTACATTTTGAGATCCAGCAATATGAGACCACCTACTTTGTTCTTCTTCAATATCGCTTGCTTATCCAAGGTCTCCTTCTTTTCCCTATAAAGTTAGTGATAGGTTTTTCCATATTCTTAAAAATTGTTGATGGGATCTGCATTGGGATTGCATTGAATGTATAGGTTCCTTTGGGTAGAATTTGACATTTTTATAATGTTCAATCTTCCTATCCAAGAGCATGGTATCTTCTTCCATGTATATAAATCTCTTATGGTTTCTTGAAGTATTCTTTTATAGTTTTCTTTGTACAGAATTTTGTGTCCCTGGTAAGATTTATTGCCAAGTATTTTATTTTATTGGTAGCCACTATGAGTCAGGTCTGACTCAACGACACATAACAACAACAACAACATTATAAATGGTATTTATTTCCTAATTCCTTTTTCAGCAATCTCTTTGCTGGTGTAGAGGAATCCAACTGATTTTTGGATGATCTTGTATCCTGCCACTATGCTAAATCTCTCAATTAGTTCCAGTAGAGTTTTTCAGTGAGTCTCTTGGGTTTTCTAGGTATAGAATCATATAATCAGCAAATAGGGATGGTTTACTTCTTCTTTACCAATTTGGATGCCTTTGATTTCTCTTTTTTGACTTATTGCCCTTGTTAGGACTTCCAATACAGTGTTGAATAGAAGTGGTGGTACAGGGCATCCTTGTCTGGTGCCAGTTTGCAAGGGGAATGGTGCCAGTCTCTCTCCATTGAGAATAATGTTGGCTGTTCGTTTTGCATAGATGTCTTTTATTATGTTGAGGAATGTCCCTTCTATTCTTATTTTGCTGAGAGTTTTGATCATAAAATAAGTGTTGGATTTGATTATATGGCTTTTCTGCATCAATTGATATGATCATGTGGTCCTTTTCCTTTTTTTTTTAATGTGGTGGATGGCTTTGATTATTTTTCTAATGTTGAACTATCCTTGCATACCTGATATGAGCCCAACTTGGTCATAATGATTATGTTCTTATTATGTTGTTGGAGTCTATTGGCTAGGATTTTGTTGAAGATTTTGCATCTATATTCATGAGGGATATTGGTCTGTAGTTTTCTTTTTGAGTAATGTCTTTGCTTGAATTTCTTATCAAGCGTATGCTTGTTTCATAAAATGAATTAGGGAGGATTCCATCTTTTTCCATGTTGTGGAATAGTTTGGGTAGGATTGGTGTCAGTTCTCTGAATGTTTGGTAGAATTTTTGGGTGAAATGTCTGGGCCAGGACTTTTGTTTTTTGGTAATATTTAGGACTTATTCAATTTCTTCTTTTGTTATAGATTGGTTCAACTTTTCTACCTCAGTCTGTGTTAGTTTTGGTAAGGGGTATATATCTA
>NW_006926639.1:5682-9371 GCF_000298275.1 Orycteropus afer afer | reverse complement strand
CCTGTTTTATATTTATTCATAAATATATAAAAGACAGCCATTTGTTTTCTGCTAGAGAAGATCTAATAAATGTTCCATATAATACTCCTCAAGTCTTTCTTTTCTTTTCTTTTTTTTTTTTTTTCCTTTCACATTATTATTTACTTCTCATGTCCAGGCTTATTTGAAGCCAGAAGGGCAGAGCACTGGTGTCTACCAGGTCTGTAGTTACTGCTTCTCATTCTGACAAATCAATATCAAATGTGTACTGAAATCTGATATCATCACCCACATTTTCTCAGTTTCACAGCAGGAAATAAAGCTATTTTAAAATCTAGAATATCAAATACATAAGTATATAATGTAATATAATTTTACCAAGCAATATTGAGCTATTATTTTCTCATAAAACTGTGGCTTCTATTAGGATTTGGAAGTATTGTGAGAACATATGCACTAGTGGACAATATGTATTATTTGAATGCAAGTCAGATTATGGTCAAATTGTAAAAGGAATAATACGTGTTTTTAATAGCTTCTCTCTAATGTTTTTATTGGTCTATTTCAATGCATATCTTTTCTGTTCTTTATCACCTATGACTATTGCAGTCCTTAGTTTTTCTAGGCTTTACTAAAATTAAACCAAGAAATCATTTATATATTTGTAATAAAATAATATCACTTTTGCTACAGTTTTAGTAAAATTAAAGAGATATTTGGCGTTGAGTGGTTTTCCATTATCCATGGTATCATAATTAACTCCATTACTTACAATGCATGTCCTAATTTGTAAAATTCAAAGTATGATTATTACACTCTGAGGATTGTAATATTTTGAATGGTCAGTATAATGATTATTTCTCTAAACCTTTGATTCTTTGACATTCTGAAAGGAAATTGGGTGACAAACACCTTGTTGTTCAAGTATTAGATGTGCTTCTCACAGTTCCAGAAGAAAATTTACTGACATTTTTCATATTTTTTGAAAGCTTTAGAACATCTGTGAGTCTACTATATTTGCATCTCCAGATGCACAATCTAAATGTTGCAGCTCGAGAAGAGAACTCTGTAAGTTTCCCTTTACTCCTCCCAGATTGGGTTTCTGAGGCTGCAAATCTTTATGAAAATAGATCTCCCTGTCTTCCCTCTGTGGAGCACTGGTGTATTTTTACTGCTGAATTTCTGGTTAGCAGCCAAATGTCTTATCCACAATTCCTCCAGAGCACCTTAGTCCCAAATTAAGAATTATAAAACAGAAAACGGGATAAACAAATGTGTACATACATACATTGTCATTTTACTGTTGTTACTGCCATTGAGTCAATGAAATATTATGTTGTCATTAGTGGTCATGGAGTTGACTCCAACTCATGGCAACCCCATGTGTGCACAGTAGATCTGCTCCATAGAGTTTTCAAGGCTATAACCTCAGGCCT
Organism: Orycteropus afer afer; assembly: GCF_000298275.1. Taxonomy (NCBI): domain Eukaryota; kingdom Metazoa; phylum Chordata; class Mammalia; order Tubulidentata; family Orycteropodidae; genus Orycteropus; species Orycteropus afer. The sequence goes on along the minus strand of NW_006926639.1, from coordinate 7,956 downwards.
ATCTCCTAAGAAGTTTCTGGATAGATTCTTATCAGTGAGTATTCCAGTGCTTAACCATTGGGGCAACCCAGATCCCCCGTGATCAAATATTAAATGGTACCAAAAATGAATAAACTAAAGCTAATTCTTCAACAATGATGAGGGTGAAGTATAAAATATCAAACAGAAACAATGCAGTGTAGTAAATTACCTGGTATAACTTTTCTAGCCATAAGTCTTTGTAAACTCCATGGTGGAATTTCCTGTTAGAAACCGAGTAGCTTCTGATTGCTAACATCATCCACCAGGGGTATTTCTATTGGGAGCAGCACAAAGTAATGTTCTGGGAAGTTTGCTCTCTCTCACGTGCTTACAGTTCTGATGTTATGATTGGCTAGTTTGGCCACTCTGCCAGACTCAAAAGGAGGCCTCCTAGAGGCAGAAGTCTCTCTGACTGCTGGCGGAGAAAGATGTGCTGCTGAAAGAGACACGCATTCCTGAGAGATACATGCTACTGGAAAAGAGATGCAAGAGATACACATTGCTGAGTGAGGCACTGAGGAACATGCCCTGCTGGGAAAGAGACTGTGAAAGACTGTTGGCTGAGAGATGGCAGGCTGGGAGAGAGACTGAGCATTTTTCCTAAACTTGAATTGTAGCCTGCTGCTTCCCTAATAAACCCCATAATCTGTGAGTTCTGTGTGGTCACTGCAGTGAATTATCAAATCCAGGAGAGAAGTGGTGGGTGCTTTGGGAGGAACGGTTGGTGAAAGAGCTGGAGGGAGGTAGCATGTCTGGCCTTCCAGGAATAGGCGTTGGGTTACTGATGGTGATCCTGTCTTCCCCTTGTGGGGTTAGAGGAGTCAGGAGATGTGGCCTTCTTGCCTTTTTAGCAAACAACAAAAAAGGAAGATGCATAAAATTATACACTGTACAGTTATAATTATTTAAAGTATGAAAACAGAGAAAAGTAAAAAAAAGTCAACTGTTTAGGGATGCTCTGGTGGCCTAGTGCCTAAGGCATTTGACTTCTAACCAGAAGGCTCACAGTTCAAACCCACCAGCCATTCCTCGAAGGGAAGACTGAACAATCTACTTTGGTAGTGATGATGCCTCAGAAACCCAAGGAGGGGTTGCTAGGAGTTGGATTTGACTCAATGACAGTGAGTTTGGTTTGGTTTTGGTTTATGTGGTAAACAATATATAAAACCAAGAAAATTATCACAAAATCTACTATATCATTACCACTTGAGAAAAAAGAGAGAAGGGCCACATAAGGGATACAAAGCACAGGAATATTTCATGTTAAATTTCTTACCCTGTGAAGTGATTATTAGGATACAGTTTTTATTATATTTTTAAAGTGTATATTTACATTACATATACTTTTTTATAGGCCTGCTATATCTCACAGTAACAGAAGTGCAAATAAATAAATAAAAAGGGTCAAGCAGTTAAAAAAAAAAAAAAAAAAAAGAAGAAGAAGTTTAGATGCAGAACTGGAGTTAGAAGTATCCTGGAGTCAGGAGTATAAAGTTATAAGAGTGGAAGTTCTGCTTTTACAGTACTTTCTCTGCAAATAAATAGGGCTGGATGACATTTTAGAAAGAATACTGATTCTACTCATTCTCCTAGTGAAAATCATTGTTATATTTGAGCCCATTGTTGCAGCCACTGTGTCAAACTACCTTGTTGAGAGTGTTCTTCTTTTTCACTGTCCTCTTTTTACCAAGCATAATGTCCTCCATGTAATGGTCCCTCCTGATAACATGATAACATCTTCTAAGTATTTGAGACAAGTCTTAGCAACCTCCCTTCTAGGGTGCATTCTTATTGTACTTCTTCCAAGAAAAAATTTTCATTCTTCTGGCAGTCCATGGCATATTCAATATCCTTCACTATCATCATTATTCAAATGCATCAATTCTTCAGTCTTCTTTATTCACTGTCCAACTTTTACACGAATATGAGGTGACTGAAAATACCATGACTTGCATTTAGGTGCACATTAGTCCACAACGTGACATCTTTTTTTTTTTTTCTTTAACACATTAAAGAGTTCTTTTTCAGCAGATTTGTCCAATGAGTTATGTATTTGAATTCTCGACAGCAACTTGCGAGGGTACTGATTTTGGATCTATGTAAAGTGAAATCTGGATTTAAATCAGAGTGCAACATTGCTCTTCTAAAAGAGAAATGAATCTTTTTTTTTTTTTTCCTTTAATTGTGATTTGGGTGAAGATTTACAGAGCAAATTCACTTTCCATATAGCAGTTCACATACACTTTGTCTCAT
>NW_006926639.1:2971-3762 GCF_000298275.1 Orycteropus afer afer | reverse complement strand
GAGATAAGTCCCTTGTCAGATATGTTATTACCAAATATTTTTTCCCAATCTGTAGGTTCTCTTTTGACTCTTTTGGAAAACTCTTTGGAAGCACACAAAAATTTAATCTTTAGAAGGTCCCAATCATCTGGTTTCTCTTCTGTGTTTGTGCATTTTGAGTTATGCTTGATAGTCTATTTATGCCATATATTAGGGCCTCTAAATTTGCCCCTAGATTTTCTTTGAGGAACTGTATAATTTTAGGTTTCACATTTATGTCGTTGATCCATGTAGAGTTCTTTTTTTGTGTGTGGTGTGAGGTACACATCCTGTTTCATTTTTCTGCAAATGGATCTGCAGTTTTGCCAGCACCATTTATTAAACAAATATTCTCTTCCGCATTTAATAGATTTTGGGCCTTTATCAAAGATCTGCTGACTATAGGTTGATGGATCTATTTCTGGATTCTCAATACTATTCCATTGGTCCATGTATCTGTCATTAAACCAATACCAGGCAGTTTTGACTACTGTGGCTTGATAGTATGTTTTGAGATTTGGCAGTGTGAGACCTGCTACTTTGTTTTTCTTCTTCAAGGGTGCTTTCCTTATCTGAGGTCTCTTTCCTTTCCATATAAGATTAGTAATTTGTTTTTTCATATCCCTAAAGAATGTTGAGATCTGATTGGGATTGCATTGAAAGTATAGATTGCTTTGAGTAGAACTGACATTTTCATAATGTTCAATCTTCCTATCCACGAGCATGGGATGTTCTTCCATTTATGTAGATCTCTTATGGTTTCTTGAAGTAGT
>NW_006926639.1:0-632 GCF_000298275.1 Orycteropus afer afer | reverse complement strand
TTGATTTCTGCTCAAATCTTGATTATTTCCTTTCTTCTGGTGACTGTAGGCTTTTCTTGCTGTTCTTTTTCTAATTTTTGGAGATGTTGGTTTAAAGTGTTGGTCTTAGCTCTTTCTTCTTTTTTGATGTGTGCATGTATTCCTATAAATGGCCTCTGATCACTGCTTTTGCTGTGTCCCAAAGATTTTAGTATGTTGTGTTTTGATTCTCATTTGATTTAAGGAATTTTCTAATTTCAATTTTGATTTCTTCTCTTAGCCAGTCTTTCTCAAGGAGGGGGTTGCTCAGTTTCCATGTGTTTACTCTTTTTATGTTGATCTTCCTTTTGTTGATTTCTAATTTGATAACATTATGATCTGAGATGTTTTGCAGTATTTTAATGTTTTTAAATTTATTAAGGCTTGTTTTGTGGCCTAACACATGGTCTGTCATGGAAAATGTTCCATGTGCACTGCAAAAGAATGTATATTGTGCTGTTGTTGGGTAAGGTGCCTGTAAATATCTATAAGGTCAAGGGGGTAGATTGTGTTGTTTATCTCTTCTGCATCTTTGTTGAGTTTCTTTCCAGTTGTTCTATCTTTCAAAGAAAGTGGTGTATTAAAGTCTCCCATTATGACTGTGGAGTCATCTA
>NW_006926638.1:0-8146 GCF_000298275.1 Orycteropus afer afer | reverse complement strand
TAATGTATCAGACAGTATTTCTTTGCTATTCGTAAGGTTTTCCCTGGCCAATTCTTTGAGAAGTGGATAGCCTCTTCCTTCTTCGTAGTCTGTCTCAGTCTGCAGCCAGGCTGATACCTGTGCACCATGTGTACCCCACTGGGTTTGAAACACCAGTGGCACAGCCTCAAGACTCACAGCAACACGTCACCACAGTAGGACAAACCGACAGACAAGATTGTCTCCCTTAGCTGTTGGAAACCTCTCCAGCCACCCTTACCTGGATCCCTGTGGCTGAGTCCTCGATCTGTTCCAGTCCCCTTTTCCCTCTTCTGTCCTTTCCCTGCTTTCCCACCTTGCCCCTTGTAGGGCATGGCCTGCTTTCCCTCTCCTCACCTGGATCCCTGCAGCTGACTCCTCACTCTGACCTGGTCCCCTTGGCCTCTTCTGTCATTTCCCTGCTCTCCCTCCTTGCTGCTTGTGGAAAGGCAGGAGAGCAACAGCAAAACCCCATCATCAGTGTGAAGAGACAAGATGCCATCCTGGTGACACACTCCACACAGTCCCTCTACAACAAAGACCCAAGAAACCAAGTTTAACAGATAAGGATGTTAATCTTGGAATTTTGAGCATCAAATGGAAGGATAAAAATTAGATTAAACACTGATTGTAAAAAAGAAACAGAACAAAAACAGTCACTGAAGAAAAAGATGCCCTGTTACAGCATAGCCATTTTGAGACACAGAAGCCAATATACACAGGTGAGGAGAAGCCAGCTTCATGGAATCCCCAGTAAGAGAGATACAGTGTAAACAAATCAGAAGTGAAGCAAGTCAGCCACACCTACCACATCCACCACCTACTGCCCCACTCAATAGGTGAGTGCCATCACCCACTCTGGAAACTGCATCTATGACAGACTGGGGACAACACCTGCTTACCCCTCCCACAGCTGCTCTACATGACAAGTAGAGACTCATACCACACTCCCATCCATTACTCCACCTACCTGGAGACATGTGGGGAGCACTCCAGTACTGCCAAATCACCAACCAAATTTGCATGCCCATATCACCCACCAGGATATATCAAAACAAAGTAAAACAAAAGATCAAGATGAAACAAACCAGCACACAACTGGCAAATAAATATAATAACACAAAAATGTCTAGGAGACAACAGACAACATCAGTTCAAACAAAGAAACAGAACAAGATGGCTCAACCAAGTGACCAAAATAAAGAACCAGGAAATCTCATTGAGGAAGAAATGATAAGGAATTCCAAAGACTTAATATAGGGCCCTCAAAGAGATCAAGGAAACCATGACCACAATTGAGGAAAACACAGATGACACCCTATAATAATTCAGGAAAATAATACAAGAGCAAAATGACAAAATAAATAGACAATCAGAAATTACACAAAAACAGCAATTAGAAACCTAAAACATTAACACTAAAATTTTAGAGATAGATAAATTGGAAGGATAAAAGATAGAATTGAATCAATAGAAGACCAGATTAGTGAATCAGAGGACAAATTCTCTGCTACCAACTTGTATGAAGAAAATTCAGAAAAAAAGAATGAAGAAAGCTTAAGAATTATGTGAGCACTATCAAGAGAAAAAATTAACATGTGATAGGAATTCTGGAACAGGAGGAAGAAAAACGAACCAACCACAGAAGTTTGGTGTTGTTATGTACCTTCAAGTCATCTTCAACTCATCGTGACCTTATGTACAACAGAATGAAACATTGCCCAGTCCTGTGCCAGCCTCATGATCCCTACTATACCTGAGCCCATCACTGCAGCCACTGTGTCAGTTCATCTTGTTGAAGGCCTTCCCCTCTTTCGTTGACCCTCCACTTTACCAAGCATGACATTCTTCTCCAGAGAATGGTCACTTCTGACAACATGACCAAAGTAGGTGAGATGAAGTCTGGCCATTCTCACTTCCAAGGAGCATTCTGGATGCACTTCTTCCAGGATAGATCTATTAGCTCTTTTGGCCATCCATGGTACTTTCAGCACTCTTTGTCAACACCACAACTCAAAAGCATCAGCTCTTCTTCGGTCTTCTTTATTCAATGTCTAGCTCTCGATGGCAAATAACAACAACAACAAGCTTTCATGTGCATATGAGACTACTGAAAATATCATGGCTTGGGTTAGGTGCATCTAAGTCTTCAAGGAGATATCTTTGCCCTTCAGCACTTGAAAGAGGTCTTTTGCAACAGATTTGCCCAATGCAATATGTCTTTTGATGTCACAACTGCTGCTACCATTGGCGTTGATTGTAGAACCAAGTAATATGAACCCTTTGAAAACTTCAATCTTCTCTCCATTTATCATGATGCTGTTTATAAGTCCAGTTGTGAGGATTTTTCTTTTATTTATACTGAGGTGTAACCGATACTGCAGACTGTAGTCTTTAATCTTCATCAGTAAGTGCTCCAAGTCATCCTCACTTTCAGCAAACAAAGTTGTGTCATCTGCATATCTCAGATTGTTAATGAGCCTTCCTCCAATCCTGTTGCCACATTCTTCTACATATACTCAGCTTCTTGGATTATTTGCTCAAGATACAGATTGAATATGTACAGTGAAATGATACAACCCTGATGCACTGCCTTCCTGATTTTAAACCATGCAGTATCTCCTTGTTCTGTTTGAACAACAGCCTCCTGGTCTATGCACCAGTTCCTCATGAGTACCACTGAGTGTTCTGGAATTCCCATTCTTCTCAATATTATCCACAATTTGTTGTGACCCACATAATTGGATGTCTTTGCATAGTCAATAAAACACAAGTAAACATCTTTCTGGTATTCTTTGCTTTCAGCCAAGATCCACCTGACTGACATCAGTTATGATATCCCTCACTCCACATCCCTTTCTGAATCCAGGTTGCATTTCTGGAAGTTCTCTGTCAATACACTGCTGCAACCATTTTTAATATCTTCAGTAAGATTTTACTTGCATGTGATATCAATGACATTGTTTGATAATTTCCACATTCTGTGGGATCACCTTTCTTTGGAATGAGTAAAAATATGGTTCTCTTCCTGTCAGTTGACTAGGTAGCTGTCTTTCAAATCTCTTGACGTAGCTGAGTGAGTGTCTCCAGCACAGTATCCATTTGTTGAAACATCTCAATTGATATTCCATCAATTCCTGGAGCTTTGTTTTTTTGCCAGTTCCTTCAGTGCAGCTCCAACTTCTTCCTTTAGTACCATTAGTTCTTGATCATATGCCACTTCCTGAAATGGATGATCATCTACCAATTCTTTTTGGTACAGTGGCTCTGTGTATTCTGTCCATCTTCTTTTGATGCTTCCTGCATCATTCAACATATTGCCCATGAAATCTTTCAATATTGCAATTTGAGGCTTAAATTTTTTCCTCAGTTCTTTCAGCTTGAGAAATGCTAAGCATGTTCTTCCCTTTTGGTTTTCTAACTCCAAGTCTTTGCACATTTCATTATAGTAATTGGCAAAATACTGGTAACTAAAAAAGAGCAGGAATGTCCATATTATTTTTTTGATAAAATAGACTTCAAGGAAAAAAATAACATAAGGGACAAGGAAGGGCATTATATAATGATCAATAGTCAATCCAGCAAAAGGACATAACCTTAATAAATATCTACACACCTAATGGAAAAAAAAAAAAAACCAAACTCACTCCCATTGAGTTGAATCTGACTCATAACAACCCCTCCTTGGGTTTCTGAGGTGGTATCTCTAAGGAAGTAGATTGCCCAGTCTTCCTTCTGAGCAGTGGTTGGTGAGTTTGAACCACTAGCCTTCTGGTTACCAGTCAAATGCCTTAGGCACTATACACCAGAGCTCCCACATCTAATGAAAGAGCCTCAAAATACATAAATCAAGCATTAACAGGATTGAAAAGAGAAATATACAACTTCGTAATAATAGTAGGAGACTTTAATACACCACTTCTGATGAAAGACAAAACAACTAGAAATAAATTCAACAAAGATATGGGAGGACCTAAACAACACAATCAACCAACTTTACCTCATGGCAATGTACAGAACATGCCATTCAACAAAAATACAATACATGTTCTTTCCTAGTGTACATGAATCATTCTTCAGAATAGATCACATGTTAGGCCACAAAAAAGTCTCAATAAATTTAAAAATATTAAAATAATACAAAGCATCTTCTCAGATGACAACACTATAAAATTAGAAATGAATAACAGAAAGATCAGAGAAAGAATCAAATACATGGAAAATGAATAACACCTTGCTTAAAAATTATTGAGTAACTGAAGAAATAAAAAGTGAAATCACAACATACCACAACTTTTTGGACACAATAAAAGCAATGCTTAGAAATCAATAAATGCACACATCAAAAAGGAAGAAAGAATCAAGGATAGGATGGTAGGGGAGGGCTAACTGCTGAGAAGGTAAGAAACACATTGATTTGGGTGGGGGGAAAGGCAATATACCAAAAGTGAGTGACCAGCACAATAGCACTAAGGAAAAGGAAAACACAAAGAAGTGCACAAGAGGTACAGATGACAAAGGTAAACACTTTTACACACACAATACTGCATTATCAGTAATAACAAACATTAATCTATGGGTACTTGCATAGGCAGACAAGCTAAATGATCAGGTATGTCTAGGTAAAAGGGAATATACACATGACTATATAAGTTCAGGAGTGCTGGTGGCATAGTGTCTAAGGCTTTTGACTGCTAACCGAAAGGATGGAAGTTCAAACCCACCAGCCACTCCTCAGAAGGAAGGTTGGGCAATCTACTTCCATAAAGATACCACTTCGGAAACCCAAAGAGGGGTTACTATGAGTCAAATCTGACTCAATGGCAGAGAGTTTGTTTTTTTGGTTTATATGTAAGTTTGGCAGATGATATTTCTACATATGCATTTGTATGTGTTGTAAGAATGTCCAAATATGTAATAGAGCAAATAGAGGGACAAAATTACGATAGTTTCTTAGCCACAGCCGAACACTTTGAGAAAGTGAGTTGCTGGGCCTGTGCATTCTGGACTATGGTCATGGAGGATATCAAGCTCAACTGGCATAACATACCACCCCAAAACATTTTCTGTATCCTACTTTTAAGACTGGGGTCTTAAAAACTTGTAAGTGGCCATCTAAGATGCAACAATTGGTCTCTCCTCATCTGGAAAAAAGAAGAATAAGGAAAATCAAAGGCACATGGAAACAATTAGTTCAAGGGAGGAGTAGGCCACATGAATGTCCCTGAGACCAGAAGATCTAGATGGTGCCTAGCTACCACTGTCAACCACTCAGAACAGGATCAAAATAGGAGATCCTGGACAGAGTGGGAGACATATGTGGAATAAAACTCAAAATCAGAAAAAAAAAAAAAAAAAAGACCAGACTTACTGGTCTGATAGAGACTGGTGAAACTCCTGAGACTATGGCCCCTGGCTACTCTTCAAGCCTGGAATTGAACTCACTCCTGTAGCTTCAAGCCAGACAATGGACAGGCCTATAAGGTGAACATTTTTGCCAGGTAGGTACACTGCCTAGAACAATCAACCATGGGAGATCAGAAGGGCAGCATTTGCACACGGAGATAGCTCAGAGGGCAGGGACACATAGGAAAGCAGGACACAGGGAGAAGGCAACCACAGGGAGGAACTGGGAAGAGAGCTATTGTATTATGGGGATTGCAGTCAATGTCATGAAACAAAATGGTATCAACTGTTGAGTGGAAAATGAATTTGCTCTGTAAACTTTCACCCAAATCACAATTTTAAAAAAAAAGGAAAAAAGAACCAAAATCGATAATTAACCCAACAACCCCAGCAATTAGAAAAAGAGAAGCAGAAAAAGCCCACAGTCTTTAGAAGAAAGGAAATAATAAAGATTAGAGCAGAAGCAAATGACGCAGAAAAATGTTAGAAAGAATAAACAAGACTAGACGCTGGTTCTTTAAAAAGATGAACAAAATTGACAAGCCGCTGTTAAATTTAACAAAGGGAAAGAAAGTGAAGATGAAAATAACATAAGTAAGAACTGAAATAGGCTACATCGCAACAGAATTAACCAAAATATAAAAGATGATAATAGAATGAAAACATAGAAAAATGGACAAATTTCTAGAAACAACATTACACACCTAAACTAACAAAAAGAAAAAAAAAATACACGACCATGTCAATTGATGTGGAAAGGTCAGTTGATAAAATCTAACACAGATTCCTGCTAAAAATTCTCAGCAAATAAGCATAGAAGGGAAGAGAGTTCAAAATGGAGTCGAGCCAGTGAGCAGCACGTTTTATCCCTCTGGTATCTAAGGTCTTGGAAAACTAGCCACAACAGTTTAAATTAGGAATTTCACTGCTCTGAACAGCTCACAGATTCAGAGTACATCAAACACGGAAGAGCAGAGTTAGAGGAAAGTCACAGGGAGATTATTTTGGAAAGAGCTACTGGAGGAGGACGGATGGCACCTGAGAGAGGCATTGGAAACTCTTCTGGAGCAGTCACTGTGTGCCGGGGTAGGGTGCCTGCCTGAGATCCCCGAGCCATGAGGGAGGACGCCTTATAACAGCTTACCAGCAACCACTCTAATATCCCAGTGGGCAGTGGCAGAGACCTGCCTGCAGCAGCTCACCTTGATTTTTTTGGAGGTAATTTGGGTCTCCTGGGTGCTGGCAGTGGGCACAGACACCTCCGCTGAGATTTGGAGGAAAATTTACTGTTGCGACAGGAAAGGTAGCTCCCTCCCCTCCCAGCGGGTCACAGAGTATACTGGGGTCAGACTGGGAGACTTTGTGCTTTTCTTTGTCACAGAGAGCAGGACCTCAGGTCACTAGCAGGTACCCCCCTGATCCACAACTCAAACTGCATGCATCTTTGGCGCTGCAGCTGGGCGGTATCACAGACAATCTCCAGAGCCGGCCATTAGCCATCTGGCAGGATTACGTCAGCACCGCGGACAGACGGAACAGGGAGAGGGAAGAAACCGCACTCCTGGGATTTTTGCCTTGGAGCTGTTCTTTAGCGCTGTGGGGCTGTGGAGGCGGAATCTTTGAGTGTGCCTGAAATTGGTAGAAATTTGTGACGCTCTAACAATAAAAATCTTTCCTGAAGTTGAGCTGCAGTCTTGCATATAAATACATCATCAAAAATAGCCTGCTCAAAGCCCTAGAAACAGACCCTAGCAACACCAAGCTTTCCTTCTTCCTGCTCCCACCTTCTCTGCCAATATCTTCACTCACTCAATAGAAGAAAACATATTAATCCAATTACCATAAAACCTCCCGCTTTGAACTCTAAACCCTCTTTATGACAAACAGAAACACATACACACACTACACACAAGGATTCTATCACCACAAAGAAAACAGCAGAGCGACCCAACACACTTGCATCAATAATAATAATAATAATAATAATAATAATAATAAAACCCCACCAATTTCATCTTTTCAAACTATTAAACCATAAAACCAAGACAAAACAAATCAACACATATCCAGCAGCTAGTGACAACCTAAAGAGACAGTGCTCTACCAGATTCCAGGGACTTAAGAAGAGGTTCTGCTTTCCAGTAACCCCAACAACTCTCCAGGAGTGCACTGCACTACTGAAGAGGTCCTAGTCTACACCTTCGTTTTTTTTTTTTTCTCTTCTTTCTCTTGTGGTTAACCCCGGCCCTTGTTGGTTTGTTTTGTTCGTTTGTTTCTTTTGTTTTGTTTTGTTCTGTTTTTGCTTTAATTTTCTTTTGTATTGTTGGTTTGTTTCTTTGTTTGTTTTCTTTATTCATTATTCTCCTTCTCTACCTTTTTACTCTCGGTGACCTATCCCCAGATATTGCAGATTTATCTGTTTTCTTCTTCTTTCCTCCCCTTTTTCTTTTTTTGGGTTACTGGTCCTGTGTGATTTCAGGGTATATTTTTTGTCCATGTGCTTATAGTTTTTTCAATGGTTATTCAGTTGTAATTTTTGCCTAACTGACTGGGAGACAGCCACAGTCCTCATAAGATACAAGTAAATCCACACCTCCTGCAACTTCACTTACTGAGCAAGAGCCAGCACTTCTTTCTCCACCAATGGGCCAATGATAAAAAACCACCAAGAAGAGCCTGAGTCACCCTTGACTGCTCTTCACAAACAATGTAACAGAGATCT
>NW_006926637.1:7898-8421 GCF_000298275.1 Orycteropus afer afer | reverse complement strand
ATCCTACCTTTACAATCCATTCCAAGTTTCTCATTTAGCAATGTAGAGTTCTTATGATTAGAGTAAGGTGATGCATAATCCTTTGAATTTGTTAGCGATGACTGAGGTGAGTTATCAGTGTCATCCTTAGACTTCATTTGCTTTCAGACCTAAAAATAAATAATACTATGTCCTAAAATATTTCCAGCGTACCCTAAGTTTACAAGGTAGTAAATAGGCATCATTTTATATTAGCCAAATCGAACTATTTTTATGTCTTGAAATAATTACTTTTTGTCAAAAAGATACTTTTATTAAGAGCCACTGTTCTACATCACTTTTTCACATTCCATGTCTTTTATATCCAGAAGAGATTTTCTATTTTTTCCACTTTAAACTTTAAAAATGTATTTTTTCAACTACAGAGTAATATTTTTAATAATATATTTTTACAATACCTTGCTGTTTTTATCAGGTGTTTTCTTTGTAGGCCTATAAAACAAACAATTCCTTTTAGGCAAATATCTCATATGTCAAATACAAA
>NW_006926637.1:4694-5148 GCF_000298275.1 Orycteropus afer afer | reverse complement strand
ATCAGCATCACTGGCCTCACTTACCAACCAATCATCATCAACTCTTTGATTCTGAAGACAGACAATCAGGGACAAAATCACTTTAATAAATATGACTTGGAGTCCCAGCCCATTAACAACAGTCTCATCTAAATAACCACAGATAATCACACTGTTATATATGATGTCACCCTACTTATGCCTCTGAATATCTGCCAATCCTTAACTTCTCTTCCCAAAACCCAAGATAATATCAGCTGCCTACTATGTTAGAAAAGACTGTGCCAGACTAGCCTAGTTCTTACTATGTTGTTGTTATGTGCCGTCGAGTTGGCCCTGACTCATAGCGACCCCTCCTTGGGTTTCCAAGGTGATATCACTATGGAAGAAGATTGCCCATCCTTCCTTCTGAGGAGTGGATGGTGTGTTTGAACCACCAGCCTTCTGGTTAGCAGTCAAGTGCCTTAGGCACTAC
>NW_006926637.1:3932-4594 GCF_000298275.1 Orycteropus afer afer | reverse complement strand
GAAACCCAAGGAGGGGTCGCTATGAGTCGGGGCCTACTCGACTGCACATAACAACAACAACAATCGAAAGGAAGCTTTAACAATAGGATATGCCATGTATAACATGAAAGAAGAAATCAGCTAAGTATCTTGGGGGAGAAACAGCTCATTTTCAAAAATAACTATATGCTATACTATATAGATTAAAATAGCACTATGAGATCACTTAAGATTTTGTTTGAAAATAAAATGACTCAGTAACTTTTCTGCACTTTCATAGCTTATTATCTATACTTATTATTACAAATTGGATTTGTCAACAGGAAATTCAAATTACTTTGCTTATTATCATCATATACTTCCATAAATTTACAAAGAAACTGGAATTTCCCACTGGAGATGATCATTTCAGGAGTTGAGCATAAGATCCAAATAATTAAAACAACGACAAAAAGATATGAAAAACAAAAAGAACTGATGCTGATAATTCTAGTAGTTTAAACTAAGAACTTAAAAAGGGAGGCATCTTCTAGGATAAATCATTAAAAAATTCCTCTAGATCCCAGCTTAAAAAGTCTACAACTCTAGACTAATAAACAGTTGTCATTTAGAATATAATAGATAAAAGGAGAGTTTTAACCAGAAAACATCTGGTCATAAGAACAAAAGAAGTCATCTCAAAC
>NW_006926637.1:0-3073 GCF_000298275.1 Orycteropus afer afer | reverse complement strand
TATTCCTTTGATGCATTTTAACAGAATTCTAACTTCATACTCAATGGGGAAAGACTGAAAGCTTTCTCCTTAAAATAATCCCGTTTTGCTCTCACCACTGCTATTCAACGTTTTATCAAAAGCAATTATTAAAGAAAAAGAAATAAAGACATTCAAATCAAAAGAGAAGTAAAACTATCTATTTACAGATGATAGATACTGCATGTATAGAAAACCCAAAGATTTGACAAGGAAGCTACCAGTGCTAATAAAGGAAATTAGCAAAGTTGCAAGCCTGCAACATACAAAACTCTACTGTGTTTCTATTCCCCAGCAATTAACTGTATGAAAGGAAATGAAGAAAACAATTTCATTTACTTTAGCACCTAAAGAATAAAATATCTAGGTATAAATTTAACCAAGGAGGTAAAAGTCTTGCACACTATAAAGTATAAATCATTGCTAAAAGAAATTAAAAGAAACCCAAATAAATGGAAAAATATCCTGTATTCACAGATGGAAAGACTTAATATTTCTAAGATGCCGATACTATCTAAAGCTATCTGTGTAATCCTTATCAAAATCTCAACAGCCTTTTTGGCAGAAATGGAAAAGATGATCTTTACATTCAAAAGAGATTTCAAGGAGTCCTGAGTAGTCAGAAAACCTTGAAAATGAAGAAAAAAAGGTAGGAGTCACACTTCTTGATTTCACAATGTACTGTAAATTTCCACCACTATCAGTGGCTGTCAAGTTGCGCTACACTTGTGGTGACCTTAATCATTTCAGAGTACGACTGTGCTCCACAGGGTTTGCAAAGGCTGGCTTTTTGGAAATAGATGGCTAAGCCTTCCTTCTGAGGCACCTCTAACCTTTCATTGGCATCATTGGCAGCCAAATTAACGGTGTTAACCATTTCTACCACCCAGAGACTCCACTATAAAACTATCATGTTCATAGCAGTATGGTACTGCTATAGACATAGAGCAAATAGAATAGAGTGTCCAGAAATAAACCCATAAATGAATGACCAATTAAGTTTTGACAAAGGTGCCAACTTCATTCCATGATGAAAAAATAATCTTTTCAACAATTGGTGCTGGGATAACTGGATCTCCAAATGCACAGAAGGATGAGGTTGGACCCTCCTTCACAGCATATATGAAAACTAACTATGCATAGTCAATGACCTTCATATAATACCTAAAACCATAAAACTCTTAGAAGAAAACACTGGGTAAATCTTCAGAACCTTGTACCTCACAATGGACTCAGCTATGACACCAAAGCAAAAAGAAAAATAGATAAATTGGACTTCATCCAAATAAAAAGCTTCTGTACCAAAGGAAATTATCAACAAAATGAAAATAAACTATAGAGTAAAAATATTTGTAAACCATCTATCCAACAAGAATTTAATATAAAGAATACAAATAACTCCTACAACTCAACAACAAAAACAAACCAATCCAAAATTGGGCAAAGGATTTAAATAGACATTTCTCCAAAGAAGATCTACAAATGGCCAATAAGCACATACAAAGATGCTCAAAATCAATAGTCATCAGAGAAATGTATATTAAAACCATAGTTAGATACTACTTCAAGCCTACTAGGGTGTCTATTATCAGAAGAATAGAAAATAAGAAGTACTGAGGACACAGAGAAACTGAAACTAGCACTGTGTATTGCTAGTGGGAATGTAAAATAGTGCAGTTACAGTAGAAAACAGTTTGTTTGCTCCTCAGAAAATTAAGCATATAATTGTTGTATGATTCAGCAATTGTACTCCTGGGTATATACACAAAAGAAATGAAAGTGGAAGTTCAAACAGATAGTTGTACGCTAACATTCACTGTAGCATTATTTACATTTGCCAACAGGCAGAGACAATCTAATAGCACATAAATAGACGAATAAATCAGAATGTGTTAAATTTATAGAAGAGAATACCATTCCATGATCAGAAGGAAGGAGGGTCTAATACTTGGTATGAAATGAAACTTTAAAGTACTTTGCTGAGTGAAATACACTGGACTCAAAAGGACAAACATTGTGTGATCCCACTTTATCAATTATTTACAATAGGCAAAAGCATAGAGATAGAAAATACATTAGTGGTCACCTCGGGCAGATGTGAGGAGGAAAGTTAGTTAGTGCTTAATGGGTATATTAGTTATCTAGTACTGCTATACCAAAAATAACCTAAGTGGGTGGCAGTTACAGAAATCTATTTTCTCACAGTTTAGGAGGCTGGAAGTCTGAATTCAGGTGATGGCTCTACAATGGTTTTCTCCCTAGGTTGGCTCTGGAAGAAAGACCTAGTCTTTTCTAAGCCCCTACTCCAGGGCAATCTTTATGTCTCTTGGCATCTCTCTTCTACCATCTGTCCTTGTTAAACTTGCATTTAATCTTTTTTTTTATATTTCTAAAAAGGCCTACTCAGTATACACTCTATACTCATCCTGCTTAATTAACATAGCAAAGGACTCTTCCCAGATGGGATTATAACAACAGACTTGTGGTTAGGTGCAGTTCAGTTGCCTTTGACTCAGCAGCCCTATGGAAACAAAACAAAATACTGCCTGGTCCTGTGCCATCCTCACAATACTTGCTATGCCTAAACCCGCTGTCACAGTCACTACATCAAGGCATCTCATTAACAGTCTTCTTTTCTGCTACCCTCTACCAAGCATGATCTCTTTCTCTAGGGACTGGCCCCCTCTGACAATATTACCAAAGTAGGTGAAATGAAGTCTGGCCATTCTCACTTGCAATGAACATTCTAGCTGCACTATTTCCAGGACAAATTTGTTCATTTCTCTGGCAGTGCATGGTATTTTCAGTATTCTTCACCAACATCACGATTCCAAGGATTAAGTCTTTTTCAGTCTTCCTTCTTCACTGTCCAGCTTTCAGTTGCATATGAGGCAACTGAAAATATCATGGTTTCCGTTAGGCGCACTTTATTCTTCAAAGTGAGAGCTTTGCTCCTTAACACTTTAAAGAGGTCTTTTGCAGCAAATTTGCCCAGTCTAACATGATGTCTGATTACTTGACTGCTGCTTCCATGGGTGTTGATTGTGCATCCAAG
>NW_006926636.1:9693-10690 GCF_000298275.1 Orycteropus afer afer | reverse complement strand
ATAGAGGCTATGCCACCAGTATTTCAAATACCAACAGGGTCACCCAAGGTGGGCAGGTTTTAGCAGAGCTTCCAGACTAAGCCAGACTCGGAACAAGGAAGGGGACATCCACCTTTCAAAGAATTGGCCAATGAAAACCTTATGAATAACAGTGAAATATTGTCTAATATATTACTGGAAAACTTTAGGACTAGCCCTGAAAAATTGTCTGATATAGTGCTGGAAAATGAGTCCTTCAGGTTGGAAAGTACTCAAAATATGACTGGAGAAGAGCTGACTCCTCAAAGTAGAGCTGAACTTAATGATGTGGAAAGAATAAACTTTTTAGGACCTCCATTGCTGATGTGGTATGACTTAAAATGGCAAGAAATAGCTGCAAGCATCCATTAATAATCGGAACATGGAATGTCTGAGTATGAAGGTAGGAAAAGTGGAAGTTGCCAAAAATGAAATGGCACACATAAAGATCGAGATCCTAGGCATTACTGAACTGAAATGGACTGGTTTTGGTCATTTTGAATCAGACAACCAGATGATCTACTATATCAGGAATGACAAATTGAAGAGGGATGGCATTCATTGTCATAAAAAATGATTCAAGATCAATCCTGAAATACAGTGGTACAAGGAAGACCAGTGAATGCTATAGTATTCAAATTTATGCACCAATCACCAAAGCCAAAGATGAGGAAATTGAAGATTTTTTTACTAACTTCTGCAGTCTGATATTGACCACATATGCAATCAAGATATATTGATCATCACTGGTAATTAGAATGCAAAAGCTGGAAATAAAGAAGAATCACCAGTAGCTGGAAAATATGACCTTGGTGATAGAAATAATGCCAGAGATCACAAGATAGAATTTTGCAAGTCCAATGACTTTTTCATTGCAAATCCATTTTTCAACAACACAAACAGTAGCTGTACACATGGAATTCACCAGATGAAGTACACAGGAATCAGATTCACTAAATCTGTGGCAAGAGGTGATGGA
>NW_006926636.1:6152-7163 GCF_000298275.1 Orycteropus afer afer | reverse complement strand
GAATTCCAGAACACTTGATAGTACTCATTAGGAACCTGTGCATAGATGAGGATGCTGTTGTTTGAACAGAATAAGGGGATACTGCATGGTTTAAAATCAGAAAGGGAGTGCATCAGGGTTGTATCCTTTCACCATACTTATTCAATCTTTATGCAGAACAAATAATCTGAGAAGCTGAACTATATGATGAAGACTGTGGCTTCAGGATTGGAGGAAGACTCATTAACAACCTGCAATACACAGACGACAAATTTGCTTGCTGAAAGTGAGGATGACTTGAAGCACTTGCTGATGAAGCTTAACAACTACAATCTGCAGTATGGATTACATCTCAACATAAAGAAAATGAAAATCTTCACAATTGTACCAATAAGGGTCACAATAAGTGGGAGAAGATGGAAGTTGCTAAAGATTTCACGTTACTTGTTTCCACAATCAACACCAATGGAAGCAGTAGTCAAAACATCAGAAGACATATTGCACTGGGCAAATCTGCTGCAAAAGACCTCTTTGAAGTGATGAAGAGCAAAGATGTCTCCTTGAAGAGCAAGGTGTGACTAATCCAAGCCATGACATTTTCAATTGCCTCATATGCATGTGAGAGCTGGACAATGAACAAGTAAGACCAAAGAAGAATTGATGTTTTTGAGTTGTGGTGTTGTGGAAGAAAACTGAAAGTACCATGGACTGCCAAAAGAACTAACAAATCTGTCCTGGATGAAGTGCAGCCAGAATGTTCCTTGCAAGATATTTCTTAGAGACATCAAAAAGACTTTAGATTACATACCATTCCTCCCATGACCATTCCTTATTTCTTTGATATATTTAACTGGTTACCAGAAAGCATCAAATCTAAAACACATTCCTTTCAGCTAGCCTATCTACTTCTTCTAATCATTGTAATTGCCATTATGTTGTTGTTGTTATGTGCCGTCGAGTCGGCCCCGACTCATAGCGACCCCTCCTTGGGTTTCCGAGGCAGTATCACTACGGAAGTAGGATTGACCAACC
>NW_006926636.1:0-4167 GCF_000298275.1 Orycteropus afer afer | reverse complement strand
AGCAGAAGATAAACTAGATGAATAGGACCTTCTAAAAATTAAATTTTTATGTGCTTCGAAACACTTTTCCAAAAAAGTCAAAAGAGAACATGCAGATTATGAGAAAATATTTGGCAATGACATACCTGACAAGGGACTTATCTCTAAAGTTTATAGAAAACTGCAACACCTCAACAACAAAAAGGTTAACAATCCAATTAAAAAATGGGCAGAAGACATGAATAGACACTTCACCAAGGAGAATATTCAGGTGGCCAACAAACACATGAAGAAATGATCACAATCATTATCTATTAGAGAGATGCAAATCAAAACAACAATGAGATACCAACATGCCCCAGCACTAGTAGCAAAGTTCAATAAGACAGAAAATAACAAATGCTGGCGAGGATGTGGAGGGATGGGTACTCTCATTCACTGTTGATGGAACTATCAAATGATACAACCACTGTGGAAAGCAGTATGGCAATTCCTTCAAAAGTTGGAATTAGAAATACCATTTGAGTGAGCCATTCCGTTACTAGGTGTATATCCTAAAGAAGTGACAGCAATGACAAGAACAGACATGTGCACACCCATGTTCATTGCAGGACTATTTACAATAGCAAAAAGATGGAAATAATCTAGGTTCCCATCAACAGAAGAATGAATAACCAAACTATGGTACATACACACAATAGAATAGTATGCAACATAAAGAATAATGTAGATTCTGCAAAACACCGCATAATGTGGATGAACTTGGAGGATATTATGTTGAGTGAAATAAGTCAATCACAGAAGGACAAATATCGTATTAGTCAGTTATTGTAAAAAATCAATGAGTGGTTTATATATGGAAGGAAATTTTCTTTGTTGGTCACAAGTGGGAGGGAAAAAGAGGGAATACTTCTAGATAGGTAGAGACAAGTATTGATTTGGGTGAAAGGAAGGGCAATGTACCAAATGCGAATGATCAACACAGTGGGATTAAGGAAGAAGACATAGAGAGATGCATGGGAGGTACAGACAATGAAGACGAACCCCTTTGGACATACAGTACTCCATTGTCAGTGATGGGAAATTTTGATCTACAGGTGGATAGATGGATGGATAGGCTGAACCATCAGGTATGTCCATGCAGGCGAGAGTGTGTCCATGACCACGTGTAGGGCTGGCAGACAATGTTCCTACAAGTGAATTTGTACGTTCTGTAAGAATTCCCAGGTATATAGGAAAGCTGACAAAGGACAAGGTTGTAGTCGCTTCTTGACCAAAGCCAGCTACCCAGAGGGAGTGAGTAGTTGGACCTGTGGGCTTGGGACCATGGGTGCAGGGGACATCAAGCTGAATTGGTATAACATACTACACCAAGACGTAGTTCCACATGCTACTTTGGCGAGTAGTGACTGGGATCTTAAAAGCGTGGAAGCAGCCATCTAGATGCAATGATGGGTCTCTCCTCATCCAGAACAAAGGAGAATGAAGAGAACCAAAGATACATGGAGACAACTAGTCCAAAAGACTGGTACTCCTTGCAATCCTCAGCCTATATGACTATGATACCAGAAGAAATAGATAGTGCCTGACTACCACAGTCAACCACACAGAGGGAGATCTATGTAGGAGATCCTGGATAGAGTGGGAGAACAATGTGGAATAAAACTCAGAATCATAAGAATATGATTTTGCTGGTCTTATAGAGTTGGTGGAACCTGAGACTATGGCTCCTGCTGCCCTTCAGGTCTAGAATTGAACCCACTCCTGTGGCTTCCAGCCAAACAAGACGGGCATATGAGGTGAACATTTACATTAGGTAGATACACTCCTTGGAGAGATCAATCATGGGAGAATAGTAGGGCTGTGTATGCACAGGGAGACAGCTTGGGGGGCAGGAGTGCATGGGTGGGAAACACGGGGAAGAGGTAAGTACAGAGAGAGTGTGAAGATAGCTGTTGCATTGTGGGAAAGTGTAGTCAATGTCATGAGACAAAGTGTATGTGAACTGCTGTATGGGAAACAAATTTGCTGTGTAAACTTTCACTCAAATCACAATAAAAATTTAAATAAATAAATACCCCCCCCCCCAAAAAAAAGTAAATAAATAAAAACTGGGCTGATTCGCATGACTGGATGGTTGACCACAGACCTAAACTGAGATTCCATTATAAATTTTTTTAAAAAAGCAGCGTGGCTTAAAACACTTTGGTTCTAACATTCTAAAGAGACATCCAAATTCTTGTAAAAGTTTAACTGCTTGTAACACAAAAATTCAAGGATCAAGATTTTTAGCTTGTTCTAGAAATTGTTGTTAAAAGGTATTTGCCAAGGATGGTTGCATTTCATTTCCTAAAGAGAATACTTATAGTCAACATTGTCCCAGGAGTGTAAGAAATAATGTTGAGTAAATATGAAGCTCTATAATTGTCTTATAACTCTGTAACTAAGATGAGGTAAATGCCAATCAACTAAGTCTTAGTCCTAATTCCCCCAGATCAGACTTCATTTTTTATTCACTCACTGAGACCTTTGCTCCATTTCTTTTAACTTCTTGTAAATCTGAAACTAAGATTGAAGCATAAGCTTATTACAAATATTACAAGTAGATGCAATTGTTCTCAACATAATGTTTTATTCAACAGACTCCAAGATGTGCACAAATAGACTTACTAATATTAAAAATATTGTTTTAAAAAGATTATAGTTTAATAACTGCCCTTGTAACTTTTGCCATGTATTCTTCGTGCGTACAAGTACCCAGCCTTTTATTTGTTTCACCTGATACACATCTCTCTACACTTTAGAACACTACAGGATCCTGGCTGGATGTTTAAGTGTTTCCATTTCACATAAGATTTTTATCCAGCAATAAAACTCTTTGTTTTCGTTTCTAAGAGTATAAGTCTTGTGTTTCACTATGACAGTTCAGGAATCCTTCCCAGTTGTAGCCCTGAAGCAAAAGGGAGAAAGCTGTTCCTTAGGTTATATTAGCTTTATTAAACCCTTGCCACATGGTCCTTTTTTTTTTTTTTTTTCCCAGGTTCTCTACTGTTTGGTGAAAATGATGATTCTGGCTCAGAACACCTGTTGTTGATGGGGAGTTTCTGAAAAGTATACACAGAGAAGTAACATGAATAGGTTATTAGCTGGATCTGTGTTCCTCTCACAATAATAATAATAATAATAATAATAATAATAATAATAATAATAAACTCCTCAAAGGATTAGAGTGTCTCTTGTTTTTTGCATATCCAATGTTCACTATATTTGATAAGTTGATTGACTAATTAATTAATTCTTTTATTCATTCATTGATTAAATCGTTTTGTGAGCTTACAATATACTGCACAGAGAGATGGGTCTGGGGATAAAATGTCAAAAGAAAATAGACTAATCCCTGTCCACATGAAGCTTACATTGCAGTAAGGTAGTGTCTTTGTTTCCTAGGGTTGTTGTATCAGAAATGCCACAACTGGGTGGCTTTAAAGAATAGAAATTAATTTTCTCACAGTTTTGGAGGCTGAAAATCCAAGTCACAGCCTCAGTCATGTTGATTTCTTCCTTGTCTGTAGCCATGGGTGTCCCTTGGAGTTCCTTGGCTTAGAGGCAAGTCCTCACATGTTATGTGTCTTCTCCTGTGTGTGCATGCTTCTATGTCTATCTGCTCTTTTTGTAATTTAAAGGTGATTATATTCAGAACCCACCCTACTAGGATCTGATGTAGTTAACATTACAGAGAAGACTTTATTTCAAAACAGGATTATATCCACATGTACAGAGTTTAGGATTCCAACACATATTTTTTTGGGGACACAATTTAATCTATAACAGTAGACAGACACTAAAGAAGTAAATGAAATAATAAAAATCCAGATAATCAGTACAATGAGAAAAATAGAGTAAATGGGTAGGGGATATTTAGAGATGTGTATAGGACGAAATTCTATTTTGGAGGTGGTGGTCAAGGGATGCCTTTCTGAAGAAGTGATATTTGAAAAGACCTGAATAATGAAAAATTACTAGCCATTGGAATAATTGGGAAAAGAGGAACTGCAAATGCGAAGAGATAATAGCATGAGATGAGACCTTGATGTGTTCAGGAAATAGCAAGACTTATATAGTTGCATCGTAATCAGTGGTATGAAATGAAGTGTACAGGACCAGGTCATGTACAGCTTTGTAGGTTTT
>NW_006926635.1:8770-9198 GCF_000298275.1 Orycteropus afer afer | reverse complement strand
TAAGGTTTTTTCTCTGTTTTCTTTGGTCTGTCTCTCAATTCTTTGAAGATACCTAAAGATAATTCTTTTGAATTCCTTGTCAGAGATTTCAAATGCTGCTTGTTCCTCAGGGATGTGTTCTCGGTCTGTGTCCTGCTCCCTTGTTTCTACCACTTTATCCTGCTTCTTTGTGTGGACTGTGATGGTCTGTTGTTTCCAAGGCATCTTGGCGTTATTGTATTTAGATCTCTTTTAACTTTATGAAGAGCAGCCAAGGGTGATTCAGGCTGTTCTTGGTGGTTTTTTATTGTTGGCCTATTGGTGGAGAAGGAGGTAGTGGCTGTCATTCAGTAAGTGAAGTTGCAGGAGGTGTGGGTGTAGTTGTGTCTAATGGGGACTGTTATTGTCTCCCACTCAGTTAGACACAAATTACAATTGAATAACCATCA
>NW_006926635.1:4391-6586 GCF_000298275.1 Orycteropus afer afer | reverse complement strand
TGTCTCCTTTTTTGGTATTTTCACGCAAATTCTTCTGCTAGTTGGGTTTTAGTCCACTTCTATATCCTTCCCTGAAGGCTCAGGGGTCCAAGATTATCTTCTGTGTCTGTGTTAATTGGTTTCCCTATTCTTTTTTGAAGAGGGTCTCTGCAGTCTTTGTGCCTAGTCCACAATCTTGCCGGAACTCTCCATAATAACTTTTTAAAATTCTCTTTTGTTTTCCTTATTAATTAAATATCCTTTAGGGTTATTTTCTCACCCTTTGTACTTATTTATTTTCAAGAAGTTCTGGTGGCAAAGTGGTTAAAGCATTTGGTTGCTAACTAAAGGTCAGCTGTTGAAGTCCACCAGCTGCTTCAGAGGAAAAAGATGAGGCAATCTGCTTCTGTAAAGACTTAAAGTCTTGGAAACCCTACGGGGAAGTTATACTCTGCCCTGTAGGGTCTCTATGAGTCAGAATCAACTTGATAGCAGGTTTTTTTTTTTTCTTTCCAGTTTTGTACTACTCAGAAGTTTGGTGATTGTTCACTGATTGATCTTATTTATAAGTAATCGCCTAAACTTCTCAGTACTCGTAATGGAATGTATTTGATTAGCACAGGAAATAATCTTTGCTTGTTTGAAAGGGAATAATTACAGGATCAGTGATAACATGATCCCTGGCTTCTTTAAGTGGGCAGAGACAAACAGGCAGATGAGCTGTCCTTAAGGAGCCATGAGTTGAATTTGTTTATTTCTCTCTACAGTTTTATCAGTTTTTGCTTCAGATATAGTGAAAATCTATTATTAATAGCACAAAATATTACTGGCCCTATGTGAGCCTCAAGTATTACTCCTCCTGCTCCTTTCAAGTTGTTCCTTTTCTGGCCTCAGGGAGTTTCCTCTCACGCATGGACTGATCAGTACTGTGCCGAATACTGGAGAGAACTCTTTGTAAATCTTAGAGCTCTCTTCTTTATGTTCTCTCCTCCCACATACTCTGGCCTATGAATTCAAATTACTTTGGCCTCCCCAAATTCTCAGCTCTATCCTTCACTCTTTTCTTTTTAATTTTATTTTTGGTAAAAATATGCACAGCAAAACCTACTCTTATTCCACAGCTTATAGAGAGAATGATCAATGACATTTTTCACATTGTGGTCAACATTCTTGTTATCTGTTCTAGTTGTTTCCCTTCCATTTACTTAATCTCTCTGCTCTCCAGCATTCTCAACTATGGTTTAAAATAGCTGTTGAGGTTTTGGTCTCATATGTTGTTGTTGTTGTTATGTGCCGTCGAGTCTGACCCAACCCATAGCGACCCCTCCTTGGGTTTCCAAGGCAGTATCATTATGGAAGTAGATTGCCCAACCTTCTTCAGAGGAGTGGCTGATGGGTTTGAACCGCCAGCCTTCTGGTTAACAGTCAAGTGCCTTAGGCACTAAGCTACCAGAGCTCCTTTGGTCTCATATAGATAATTTTTTTTTTTTTTTAAATGAAGTTTTTTAAATTTTAAGATAAATGCAGTACTCAAGGGTGACAAACTTTACCCTTTGGGCTAAACTATTAACTTAGTTTAAAGATGACTTCAGGGGATATTTTCAATTCAAAGTTTGAATAGCAACTCCGGGCCATAGTCTTGGGGACTCTTCTAGACTCAATAGGTCCAGGGAGTCTGGATCCTTTAAGAATTTGGAGTTCTGTTCCACATTTTTCTCCCTTTTTATCAGGATTCATCTATTATATTCAAAATATTCAGTAGTGGTAACTAGACACCATCTAGATCTTCTGGTCTCAAGGTAGAGGAGGCAGTAGTTCATGTAGACAGTTAGTCCTGTAATCCAGTTCCTTCTCTGATTCTTGGGTTTCCTTCTTTCTCTTTTGTTCCAGACAAATAAAGACTAATAATTGTATCTTAGATTGCCACTCATAAGCTTTTAAGATCCCAGACACTAGTCATCATACTGGGAGATAGAATATAAACTTTAAAAATTATGTTGTACCAATTGACTGGATTGTCCAGCCTTATTTATCTTTAAAATATATTTGCTGCTACTGCTTTACTGTTCTTCAGAGTAGGGAGGAGCCACATTGTATGTCAGGCACTACACCAGGTGCTTCATAATTATAGTCCTTCTGACATGTTGTTGTTAGTTGCTGTTGAATCAGTTCAGACTCATGGAAACCCATGTGTGCAGAGTAGAACAGCTCTATCA
>NW_006926635.1:3383-4003 GCF_000298275.1 Orycteropus afer afer | reverse complement strand
AATTGTGCATTCATCACCAATATTTATTGCCAAATTTGCCATCACCATAAACAGAAACTCATTGCTTCCCCTTTTCCATATGGGAAATGTTTCCACTTTTCTGACGTAGGAGTTAGCACACTTAAGTTAAACCAGAGAAGACACAATAGAATGGCCAAACCTCTAGCTAGCTATGAGACCCCAGGATTGGAAAGTCATAAATATAGTCTAGTCTCAGTGTGCTCAATGTAAAATGAAAGGATTGGATCCTAAGGTCTAAGCTCAGGAGAAGATCCTCTATTTACAAGAGTATAGCTGAGGAAAACAGTTGTAGAATATGCTGTTGATGTAGAAGAATGCAGTTCTTCTTTGGGTTGGAGCTAAGAGTTTAAGGACACTCTTTATTTAACTAATGGATTCTTTGGTAAAGCCTTGGTCAGGAATACTTTTTATTTCACAACTATTTACAGGATTGCCTCCAGTGTTACAGTGTTTGGTTATGTTTTGGCAGTCCTAGCTTAGCATGTTGTTAGTTGCCATGAAATCAAACCTAACTCATAGTGACCTGATGATATATAACAGAATGAAACATTTCCTGGCCCGGCACCATCCTCACAATTGTTGATATGTTTGAGCTTATT
>NW_006926635.1:1674-2807 GCF_000298275.1 Orycteropus afer afer | reverse complement strand
TTTTTTTTTTTTTTTTGGCAGTAGATTGTCCCAAATGCAATACATTATTTGACTCCTTGAGAGCCACTTCCATGAGCATTAATTGTTGATCCAAACAGAATGAAATTCTTGACAACTTCAATTTCTTCACCACTTAATATAATGTTTTTTACTGGCGCCGTTGTATTTTTCTCCATGTTCAAATGTAATCAACTGAAGGCTGTAGTCTTTTATCTTCATCAGTAAGTGCTTCAGGTAGCTTCTTTTTAGCAAACCAAGAGAGTCATCTGCATACCACATATTGTTGAGTCTTTTTCCAATCCTGATTCTGCATTCTTTTTCACACTGTACAGCTTCTCAGATTATTTGCTCAGCATACAAATTGAATAATTAAGGTGAACTTATACAACCCTGCCACACACCTTAGCCAGTGCTAACTGTGGTCTTGTTCTGCTTGAATAGCTACTGCTTGATCCATCTACAGGTTCTGCATGAGCACAATTAAGTGTTCTAGGATTCCAATTCTTTATAATGTTAGCTTACAAGAGTTTGAAAACCATATAACAGGGTTCTATATTTGACTAAAAAATGGTACTTTTGAGTATCTTGTGTCTGTCTTTCTATTATTATTATTTTCTTAATTTAGCAGAAAATCCTGTATGTAGCTTGGGCCTTGAGTTTGTGGAGGATTTGTTGTTGTCGATAATTTGTTCTGTTTATTTCCTTAAAAATCACTTTATTCCCTGGCCAAATTTCAATAGAAAAATCTAGAACTTCAACAGAGGAGCTTCTCGTGAGATTTTTTTTTTTAATTTAATTTTGATTTGGGTGCAAATTTACAAAGCAAATATGTTTTACTCTCAACAGTACATGCACATTTGGTTTCAAGGCCCCAATTACAATCCCAACAATATAAAGCTCTTCTCTCCTCTCCCTATGACCACCTGCCTTGTTGAACTTTGCTATTATTGCTGGTGTGAGATCATATCTCATTGTTGTTTTGATTTACATCTCTCTAATGGATAATTGCAAAAACTGCAAGGAGGCCACATGTTCTGACCTCCTCTAATCTCACAAGAGGAAGACAGGACTACCAGCAGTAACCCAAGGCCTATTACTGCAAGGCCAAACATGCTGCCTCCCTCCAGCCCTTT
>NW_006926635.1:0-1184 GCF_000298275.1 Orycteropus afer afer | reverse complement strand
AGCCACACAAAGTAATTTACTACACTGCAATAATGAAAGGAGCTCTGGTGGCATAGTGCCTAAGGCATTTGACTGCTAACCAGAAGGCTGGCAGATCAAACCCACAAGCCACTCTTCAGAGGGAAGATGGGGCAATCTACTTCCGTAGTGATACTGCCTCAGAAACCCAAGGAGGGTTCACTATGAGTCAAAATCGACTTGGTGGCGGTGAGTTTGGTTTTTTAATGGGTAATGAAAGGAGCTCTGGTGGCATAGTGTGTAAAGCATATCACTGCTAACCAGAAGGTTGGTAGTTCAAACCCACCAGCCACTCCATGGAAGCAAGACTGGGCAATCTACTTCCATAAAGATTTACCATCTTGGAAACCCAGTGGAATCACTATGAGTTGGAATCAACTTGATGGCAGTGGGTTTGGTTTTTTTTTAATGGCTAATGATCTTGAGCATTTCCTAATGTATTTGTATATCTTCTTTAGTGAAGTATCTGTTCATGTATTTAGCTCAGTTTTAAATTTGATTGTTTGTCTTTTTTATGTTGAAGTTTTGAAACTTTTCCTTTGGGACTACTTCCAGCTTTGAAATAGATGGACACCATCCTTAGCACAGGCCCCCACAAGGAACTGAGCTGACCTGCTCATACCTGCATTTTTGACTGAATTTTCTTACCCCAAGTAGAAAATCCTTTAGAACTTTCTGTCCTGGGTTTCCCTTCTGGCATTTTGTTTTGTTTTTTCTTTTCTCTTTTCCCTTTTCTCCCTGCCTTGTGCAACAGGAGAAACATGTTAAACCTCTTTGCCATTAGGCAACCGTAGCTACTACAGATGGTAGACAATGCCTATCTGTCCTGACACCAAAGCCTATTCACAAAGAACAGAGACCTGCACCCATGTCCCCACCAGTGATTACACCAACACAGAGAGAGCTGGAGAGTGACCCACTACAGCTGAATTAATTACCTAAGAAGTACACCTGCTACACACTCCCAGATACAGTAGAACATAAAATCAGGGTGAAACAAATAAATACTTGTTGTTGTCAGGTGCTGTTGAGTTGTCTCTGACTCATAGCAACCCTATGCACAGCAGAATGAAATACTGCCTGGTCCCGTGCCAGCCTTACCGTCCCTGCTATACCTGAGCCCATCATTGTAGCCACTGTGTCAGTCCATCTCGTTGAGGGCCTTC
>NW_006926634.1:7817-8464 GCF_000298275.1 Orycteropus afer afer | reverse complement strand
TGCTGTGGAGTTGGATTGTATACCACTACAGAATAGATTGCTCAACCTTCCTTCCAAGGAGTGGCTGGTGGGTTTGAACCACCAGCCTCTGGTTAGCAATCAAAAGTCTTAGTTAGGCACTAAAAGAAATGAGGGAACTAACAGCAATGACAATTGATTCACATAACAAAATGGATAAATTTTGAATACATTTTGTTAGTTAGAAGAAGCTATATAATACTCTGGAAAAGACAAAACTGTAAGAAAGAAAACTGTTCAGTGGCTACTAGGAGTTATGATCAGGAGAAAGTGGTTGTCCATATACATAGCTCTGGTAGCGTAGTGCCCAAGGCACTTGACTGCTAACCAGAACGCTGGTGGTTCACACCCACCAGCCACTCCTCTGAAGGAAATTAGGGCAATCTACTTCCATAGTGATACTGCCTTGGAAACCCAAGGAGGGGTCACTATAAGTCGGGTCTGACTGGACAGCACATAACAGCAACAACAATAACATCATGGGGCAACGTTTGAATTGGTGGCACTGTTCTGTATGGAACTGCAGTGATGGACACATAACACTATCCATTTGTCAATAATGCACATAACAAAAATGAATTTTACTCTGTATATTTTTTTGAGATTCACAAATAATTATTGAACATATT
>NW_006926634.1:3432-4172 GCF_000298275.1 Orycteropus afer afer | reverse complement strand
CACAGCTATTCATAAGGTTTTCACTGGTCAACTCTTTGAGAGTGGATGGCCCCTTCTTTCTTCCCAGTCTGTCTTAGTATGGAAACTACACTGAGCTCTATTTACCATGGGTAACCCAGCTTATATTTGAAATACCAGTGACATAGCTTCCAACGTCATAGCAACACGTAAGCCACAGTATGACACACAGATGAGTGGTGAGCATTATGGTGAGCATTTTCACTCCTGCCTGACACTTGTGAATCACTGCAATTTCTGGTCACCTTCTTGTCCACACATACCCATTAACAAAGAAAGGGAAATGCTTTGACCAAAGCCTGGCTGAGTAGAAGCTCTTTATCTATAGTCTGACCTCAGAGATCTCTTGGGATACATCATCAAGGGTCAGGGGCCATGAAAATCCATTCTCTTAAACTGACCTGATCCCATTTAAGTGATGCCTTAGTGAACATCCTGCCTGGATAATAAGCCTCTCTATCCCATAATGAGTGTCTGATTGAGTTAAGAGGGCTATGAATAAACACCAGTGGTGTGAGCAGGAGCAGCAGCTGAAGACATGCCAAGCTGACCTAGCGTGAAAGGGCACTGTCGGGATTAACAGTGAAAGGGAAGAAAAGAGGGTTGATCTTGCTCTTTTACTTAGTTTTCTGTGGGTTCCTAGTGGCATGTTTTTCATTCACAATGATGGCTATGCTATAAACTGAACCATGTGTATTCTAAAACATAGTGACCATATTCCT
>NW_006926634.1:1836-2326 GCF_000298275.1 Orycteropus afer afer | reverse complement strand
TGGTTAGCAGGCAAGTGTCTTAGCCACTATGCTACCAGAGCTATCATATTTTGATCTCAACATGATTTTAGGGATAAAATGACAAAAGAATAAAGGATATCTGAACAAAATCATATGATTTTATAAAGCTGTAGGGGAAAAAAAAAGTGTAGGTCAAGACCCATGAAATTTTGTATGTGAGGAGGAAAAAATAAAATAAAGGTGGATTTGAAAAATGTTAACTTGAATTCTCTCAGAAATGTTTTTACTTGCTGAGTAAGTCTATAGAACTTTTTTATTGATAACAGATGATTTCATGTCAGATATGTGAAAAAAATAAACTTGAGATTATTTTATGTGCTGGAACTACATTATAAATTGCTCAAAGTATTTTGTATTTTAGAACATAGGGCAACATAGCATTCTGAGTTGAGTTACTAACATTACAAACCTAATTCTCCATGTAATTAAATAAATAAAATTTAAATTATGCAATATTTTGTGAAACATC
>NW_006926634.1:0-1181 GCF_000298275.1 Orycteropus afer afer | reverse complement strand
CCCACTCAGTTCTGGAGTGTGGGGCCAGTGTACATGAGTGTCAATGGGATGGGCCATATCCTCTTCCCAAAGGTGAGGGGTATGGCTGCCATGGCCAAGGGACAGGAGAACAGAGTCAACCAGGCCAAAGAGGTGATGTCACCTCTCAGATGGGCTAGGATAATTGGGCAGTCAAAGATGTATGATTTAAGGAGATGTGTATAGGTCCAAATTAACAAGAGGTGGACTGTGGTAGTTAAGGTTATGTGTCATCTTGGCTGGGCTATATTTTGAGTGGTTTAGCAGCTATGATGTAGTTATTCTGCATGATGCAATTGGATGTGATGAAATCACCTTCATAGTGGAACCTGCTGTGAGTAGTTAATCAGCTGAAAGGATGTTGTCTTTGGGTGTGGCCTGTTTCCAGTATATATATGGGAAGGATCCTGTATTTGGCTTAACATCATCTCCAATTCCTGGAACTGATCCTATGGCCTGTAGTGTTGTCTACTGATCTTAGGATTGTTGACTTTGTAGCCTGTGAGCAAGAAGTTCTTCACAGAATTTATCCCTCTGGTTTGGGCCACAGAAGGTCAAGTGCAGGATAAGTACCATTTGTACAAAGGAATGAGCAAAGTGCCCAAGACACAGAGCCAACAATAATGCATAGCACTCTCTAGGTTTTATGATAGTTGAATAATGTAAAAGCTGACATATGGTGATGTAGTTGTCAACGGCCATAAAAACAAGAAGGACCATCTCCCCTACTCCAAGGTAGTGCAAAATAAAGAGCTGAGTGATGTAGCCTCTGTAGGAGATCACCTTCTCAGAGGAAAATTTGTGCCAACACCCTGGGAGCAACAATGTAAGAATAAGATCTATTCCGGAGGGCCAGGTTGCACAGGAAGAAGTAGATGGGTGAGGGGAGATCAGGGTCTGATATTATGGTGAGGATGCTAAAGAAAATCTCAGGGCTGATGAGGTAGAAAAGTAAGACTAGCACTAACATTAGGAGCTGAATATCTTGAGAGTGGGTAATACCAAAAAGGACAAATTCTGTCATCACTGTGCTGTTTCTCAACTTCATCTCCTTGGCCTGCAGTACATCAAGAAGCAGAGAGCTTACTAAATTCCTTCTAATTCATCTACATTGTAGTTCTTCAGCTAAAAACATTTGACATCTATCACTTCACCTAAAAACA
>NW_006926633.1:6402-7989 GCF_000298275.1 Orycteropus afer afer | reverse complement strand
AATAAAACACAAGTAAACATCTTTCTGGTATTCCCTGCCTTGAGCCAAGATCCATCTGACAACAGCTATGATATCCCTTGTTCCACGTTCTCTTCTGAATCCGGCTTGAACCTCTGGAAGTTCTCTATCAATATACTGCTGTACTCATGGGTAGTAGTCTTTATTCTGTGTGCCAATCTGTTCTTTATCTAAAAGTTGACATCATGGGCTAATTTCAGTTTGAAAGTTAAAGAGTATTTTAGGGCAGTATTCTCAGGGAGTCATCCAGTCTCACTTGTCTGGTAAGCCTGGGCCTTTTTATTTTTTCTTTCTTTCTTTCTTTTCTTTTTTTAAGAATTTTTGGTTGTGTTTCATATTCTTCCAGTTCTATCAGGGTCCATCTATTGTGACTCTGAGCAGAAGGGTCGGTAGTGGTAACCGGGTACCATGTAGTTATTCTGGTCTCTTTAATCTCCTCCTTATAAGGACTGGCCTTGTGCTGATTGTTCTACAAGAAATTATTCAAGCTCTTGGTGTCAGAATTGTGGGGTTTACTTCAGTGGCCCAGATTCACTGGAATATGTGGTTTTGGAAAAAGGGAGATAAACAGGAGAATGAGAAACCTTTGGTTTCTAGATGGGATAAAAAGAAAAATAGCCATTGATTGAAGCAGCTGTAATGTTGCAGTCAGCTGACTGCAAGGCAAAGCTGTTGATGAGGTTTAGGAGTGGTGGATCTATCTCCTGAGGAATTGGCTAGTTGGAGAAATACAGACTGATAAGGAAAGGGAAAGACATACAATTTCTTGGTTGCTGTTCTCATTTATAGCTGGGATGGTAGGGAAAAAGAATGTAGGCCCAGATTGTAGCATTGAACCAAGCCCAGGTCCAGTCTGGTCAGTGTTATGACTGTTAGTCTCGGGGTCTACCCAGAAAGGAAAAATCATGTTGGAAGAACAGAAGGCACTTCTGCAACCACTGGTCACCAAGGAGGTATGCCGGGAGGGGAACAAGCAAAACCAAGAAGCTGTTTAAACGGGGTATAGCATAAAGGAGTTGCTTCAGTTTGTAGATTGATATTGTCAGATTCCTGAGGATCCTTTGCTAAAATGGTTTGTGAGAATGAGTAATTTAGGGGCAGTGTCTTTAGTTTTGAATGCTGCAGACTGGAAGAGTATGTTTGGATTGATGCAAGACCCACATCTCAGGATGGAACAATCACAAATTAGATACAAGATCAGTTAACCTAGAGGGAACGGCCAGCCTGGTAGACTGGATAAGACATGCAATGAGGTTTGTTCACCGTAGAAGGGAAACTGTCCTTCTCTCTCTCTCTTATTGGAACACTCCAGAAGAGGTAGCTGATGCACTATTTATACAAGCCATGCTGGGATAGCTTTATGGTGACCAGGATATTCATCCAATGAGCATGCTCCTTACACTGGTCATGGAGGACATGGTAATCAAGGGAGCCCCTTCTACATGGGCACCTTATATAACCTTGCTACTCCAAAACAAAGAAACAATTCGAGAAATCGTGTTGGATGTGTTGGTACAACTTCCCTGTGTGGGTCTTAATGGATGCAAGAAATGTAAGAGTCATTCATAG
>NW_006926633.1:4489-5017 GCF_000298275.1 Orycteropus afer afer | reverse complement strand
TTATAGTTTGGTTAAAGGAGACTTAGTGGACTTCGTACAGAACTCAGATGTAATGAGTGATACATTACAACGATGATATTATGTTTATATCAGGCACCAAAGAAAAGGCGAGAGCTGATTTAAATACAGTGGTGGCCCACATGACCAACAAAGACTGCTTAATAAATTCAGCAAAAATTGAGTGCCCTTCTGAGACAGTTAAATTCTTGGGAATAACTTGGGCAGGAGCCAGTTGTGGCATTCTGCAGGCAAACAAAAATAAATTGCTTTTGCTTCCCACCCCCCAGGTCTAAGCAGGAGGCCCAACGCACCTCTGTTTGGATTTTAAAGAACATATATTCCACAACTGGGAATATTGCTGGCTCCCATTTATAAAACCACTTGGATGAAAACTGCATTTGAATGGGGCCAGAGCAACAGGAGGCTATGTATGACTTACAGAAAGTGTTCTCCCTCTCCCTGCCTTTAGGCCCTTATGATCCACATTCAGATATGGTTTTGGAAGTATCTGCCACACGTGTTTATGCA
>NW_006926633.1:0-4064 GCF_000298275.1 Orycteropus afer afer | reverse complement strand
TGGGCTGCACTGCATGCTATCATCTTAGCTGTGATGTAAGAATTGGGCAGTGGTGAGAGCCCATATATTTGGATTTTTACCGATTCTTGGGCAATGGCCAGTGGCCTGGCTATATAACCAGACAGATGAACGATGGAAAATTGGACTATTAACAGCACACTGTTGTGGGGCATGAATCTTTGGAAAGCACTCTGGGAATTTAGAGGGTATGTTAGAATAAGATATGTTGATACCCATCAGAAGACCTCCCTACTTAGGTCTTCCCAATCCAAGCAGTTGGAATCAGCAAATGGATCTGTTGGTACTCTCCCTAGAGGTGGCCACATAGGTGCATGAAATGAGTAGACATGGGGTTGCTGCAGCAGTGCAGAGATGGGCTGAATCTAAACACATCCGTCTTGTACCCTCTGAGACACAAGAGCTAATAAGGACTGCTTTGTATGCCAGCAAGAAAGAAAGAGGTTGCAGATGGCTATGGGGCATATTCCACAGAAGAAAGGCCTTGTACATAGCTGGCAAGTTGATTATGTTGGACCAGTAACACTGGTGGCACCAGGTGACTACAAATGGATCTTCACAGGAATAGATATTTACTCTGAACTGGAGTTTGCATATCCTGTTAGAGACGCAAATGCCAAAAACACCATTAAGAGATTGAAGCAAAAGACACTGTACCAACTTAGGTCACCGAGTTATATTTCATCAGACCAAGGAACACACTTCACAACCCAGAGCAGGCAGCAATTAGCCAAGAAACAACAGTATATTAAATGGATGTACCATGTTACATACTCCCCTCAGAGTATTGGTTTGATAGAGATTTGGAATGGGCAGTTGAAACATTTGTTATCTAAAATGGAGGAAGGTAAAGGCATGAAGGGCTGGTTCACATGCCTTCATGAGTGTGTGCTCACGCTTAACATGAGGGGGACAAAAGGAAGATCGCCTCTAGAGAGATTCCTACATTTCCTCGGAGGACTTGGGGGAAAAGGGGTGAGGGAGGATGCTGATGCCACTATGCAGGTCTTCCACACATCACCTAAAACTCCTTTTTTTCCTGCTGAATGCAAGACTAGGGATGCAGGTACAGGTGCTGGAAGCAGAGGTGATCCCTAAACAAAAGATTATAACTGTATCCCAAGCCTTTACACTAGAATTCCCTAGGTCCTGATGGGTCGGATGGTACCTTTCCTCCATCTGGTATAATTGGGATTGACAGCGAATACTGCTGTGTTTTTACTGGTTGAGACAGCCCGTGAGTTTTGTACCTATGTAACCTTACACAGCATCCTGAGGGGGAAGCACTTGCTAGGCTAATCTTGCTAGGACAGATCTGGATTAGCACAGTCACTGAACCTGATGTCTCTTCCCAAGGTTGAAAAGTTTGAGTAAAGGACAAATGGAAGGAAGGAGAAATAATAACTGAAGATAAAGGAATAAATAAATGGGTTATATAGTGGGGGAATTCTAAGTTGCTTATACCTTGAGAGAGACTCAGGGCAAGGGAATAATTGCTCAGTTAAATGTTATCATAGGCCAGGTAAAGTAAAACTCAGATTACACTTGGAGACCCTGCAGCTGGTATCTGAATGACTGCTTTGGGTTGGTAAAATGAGTGGGAATGGAAGTTAATCCTTCAATGCATGAAAGGGCCAATTATACAAGATCCAGTGGATGGATGGATGGTGGTATAGTGAATTACTTAATACGGCCCTTCTAGTGATGGTCTTTGTGACTCCCACATACTGATTTCTGTTTCAGCTATGCAGATGAGGTGCTTGTGACCCACCAGAGGCATTGGACAGCTTGCTGATAATGCACATAAGGTGTATGGAACACTAACAAGGGGATTGGTCAGTTTTGCCATCCTGCTAGGCTTAAAAGAAGACATGGAGAGAGACTGATGTACGTAACATGGAAGGCAGCGAACAGTGGTGGCACAGCAATTACAAAAGCAAAATGGCAAGAACAAGAACACAGTGAAAGATGGCAGTGGGGGTGGGGCTTGCTGACCTGTGGAGCTGAGATGCAAGATTTGCCCAAGAAGGCCAGAGCAGAGCCTGGCAGCAGAGGATGAGAAGAAGCTGTCCTGATCAAGGTGTATTCTGAATTCTTAGTACTGATGTTTTGTGATTCTGAGTTGTATGTTGTTACGTTCCTAATAAACCACTTGCCTGTAAAAGCAGTTCTTGAGTTCTTTGAAACGTTGCAGCAAATTGCAAAACCCAAAGAGTAAAGGGGAGTACTGAGGGGAGGTGGAGTCACTGGTGTTATAGATGATGGAATCGTACAACAGCATTGGACATTTGGGACATCTTTAAATTCTGCTTCGTAGCTACCAGCTTTGTGCTGATCTTTGTAAAATTATTCATTTGCTGAGTCATCACATTAGCTTAAACTACTGGATGTGGGTGCAGGGGTCCATCAGGAGTAATGAAGACAATTTAATTGCTGAGGCTACCTCCCAGGAACCGGGGACAGAGGCCAATGAAATTCTTTTTTATGTCACACCTAGAGAACAACGTAGCCATGTAATTGGTTAAAATACATAATGATTGTGATAATAATAATTAATTGTTATAATGTGTATCAAGCATTGATTCAGTGGCACACACTGTTTTGAGTGATTTATGTGTGTGTATACATACATGTAGATGTGTTTCCTTGTTCATTCTTGAAAGAAACCTGTATTGCATAAACTATTGAAGCATTGTACAAGGAGGAAACTAGGATATGTAGGAGAATTTATCCAAGGTCACCTGGCTGGTAAGGAACATGCACTCAGGCAAGGTAGCTACAACTCAGTGTGTTGAATGTTGGAATTCATGGATGTGGTATGTGCCTTGAGAGGTGAGAGGACTTACTGCATACCTGTCCAAGACAGGATACCAAAATCTTATTAGTTTTGCAAACATTAAAGAAAAATGTTAGCAGAGTCAGTGTGTGTGGTAGTCAGATGATCTGTTCTATCAAATTCTACTGAGAATGAATTGACCATCTTTTCTGAGACAATTGGCAATATGAATCAAATAGTAAACCAAATGTATCCCAACACAAAAAGCTGAACCCCAGCCATTTTTTCCTGACTCATAGTGAACCCCATCGAGTTTCCAAGACTGTAAATTGTAAATCTTAACAGAAGTAGATTGCCTCATCTTCCTCCCGTGGAGTAGTTAGAGGGTTGGAACCTCCCCCTTTTTTGTAAGCAGCCTAATGTGTTGACCACAGTGCACCAGACCTCCTTATATGTATCCCAGCATACAACATTTAGAGTTCTAGGGGTTTACTCTGAGGATACCAAATAAAAATACAAGGGCATTCATTCCTTACTGCATTGTCCACAGAGCTAAAGAACATCCAGATTGTAAATCTGTACATTAATTCACATTGATTCCTAAAACCCTGGAACAAGTTCCTCCATCCTTCCAACCTTTTCAAGTGGTTGATAGTTCTCCTTGTGCTTAATGTTGTAGGAATCAGTGACATTCAATGACGTGGCTGTGGTCTTCACTGAGGAGGAGCTGGGGCTACTGGACCCTGCCCAGAGGAAGCTGTACCGAGATGTGATGGTTGAGAATTACAGGAACCTGGTGTCAGTGGGTAAGGACAGCCTCTCTCTGGAGTGTCTTTATCTCTTCAGACTCTGAGGGTTTTGAATGGCATTGGAAGGGTCACCTGAATTTTGGGAACTGACTCCAGTGAACAGTTTTTTTGTGAAATAAGACAGAGTAGAAACTGTTAACGGTTTTTTGGGAAGGAAGGAGCACATTACAGCACAAACTCTGGCTGAGTGCACGTGTGGTGTGAAAGCCAGTGCAGGGAGATTTAAGGAAAGTAGACTTTGGTTTAGAAGTAGATCAGTGTATGCTTTAGTAACATATTTATATATATGTTTGGGTTTTGAAATAAACATTTCTTTAAGAGTGCCATCTTAAAAAAATGTTACAAAACATTGCCGCTGGTTACTTTTCATGAGTTTACAGTAGGAATGAAAATCTCTAGTAAATTATATTAGTAGTGTGTTCATTTCTAATAGGTTATTTATTTATTTATTTTAATTAATT
>NW_006926632.1:6833-8195 GCF_000298275.1 Orycteropus afer afer | reverse complement strand
ATCTTTAACTAAAACATCAAAATCTAGGGATTAGGGTGGTGCCTGCTGCTATAGTGGAGAGTCAATGAATATTTGGAAAATGAGTGAACAGATGAGTTGAATCATGCAAAGGAATAAATGCACAAATCAATGGCATATTTTAGCAGACAGAGACAAGGACTGCAATACAAAGGATTTGGAATACTGACTGATGCAGAGGATGTTAGTATTCACATTGTAGCATTGCAGGTTCCAAAAATTGGTCAGAAACATATATGGCTTGAATGGCCTCAGAGAGTCTGTGGCCTTTGAAATGTAAATGAAATGTAAATGTTTAAGTCATTTCATGAACGATTCTTGTACAAAATGAAATTCATACAAAAGGCTTAAAGCAAAAAGGAAACTAAATGTGGAACTTAAATATTTTTATTTCTGAATTGCACAAGAACTGAAACTCTTCCACTGTCATAATTTATAATTCAATTATTCAACATCATACTAATTTGTGGTTAGGCTAATTGATATAAAATAAAATGGTGTAAGTTTTATGTCCAATTATATATAATATTGGATAGAACAAAATGATATCCCTTTTAATGGTAGCATTAAATGCAACTTCTATGAAAATATGAAATTTCCTAAAGTATGAAATAAAATTCCTTATCTCTTTTGTAAGATCTACTTTGAAAAAGTCCATTTATTATTTTTTTTTCCCCTAAGGACTTTCCAAAGGAGCTTTGGTAGCATATTGCCTAGACATTTGACTGTTAACCAGAATGTTCGTGGGTCAAACCCACCAGCCACTCTGAGGAAGAAAGATTGGGCAATCTACTTCTGTAATGATTTACCACCTCAGAAACCCAAAGGGGTCACTGTGAGTTGGAATCAATTTGATGGCAGTGAGTTTGTTTGTTTGTTTGAAGGACTTCAAAGTTATTGTATATACTTCACAGGAATTCTGCATTCGCCAGGAAAATATTGTTTGGTTAAAAACCATTACTAATCATTTAATCACTTTACCAATTGTCATTTTACCTTCCCAGAAATTTCTCTAGTTAAAAATAATTTATTTTCATACCAGTACTGGGCAGATGGAATTTTCTGCTCTTTAATTCATTACGGTTCATTACCTTTCTTTCTTATTTTTTTTTTTTTTTACATATATTACAGGTGGAACATAGGATGAAATTATACTTTACTCTTAATAAGGAAGAAGTATGTTTTTTTTATGAACAAAAATCACTAATATTTTGTTAGAATTAACATTAAAACCCCAACTGTCCCTTTTCATCTTCTTCCTGTAAGTAGACTCAGATAAATTGACTCAAAGTTCAAAAATGAGTAATGTGCAGCTGGAATAATCCTCTATAAGATGAATGAAAG
>NW_006926632.1:3767-6163 GCF_000298275.1 Orycteropus afer afer | reverse complement strand
TTATGGGGCAATTCTACTCTGTTCTGTAGTATCACCAGGAGTCAGAATCAACTTAATGGCAGAGGGCTTGGTTTGGGGGCTTCAGTTTTCTTTAAGAGCATGATTAAGCTGTAATCCAGGTTGAAATTTATTTAAAATGTAGCTGTAAAGGCATTCATATTCATATCTTCCCATGAAAAACAGCCTATTAGAAAATACCATAACACGTTTATGCACCTCAATGATAATAACAATACTCTCATTCTGTATCAAAACATTCATTTTCGTACGATTAAAAAATGCAAAAGTGGAAAAATCATTAGTGCTCCAGAAAGTGTATCTGAAGCTTAAAAAAAACCCACTGCCATCAAGTTGATTCTGACTCATAGTGACCCTGCTGAACAGAGTAGTGTTGCCCCATACTGTAAATCTTTACAAAGCTGACTGTCTCATGCTTCTCCAGCAGAGTGGCTGATGAGCTGGAACAAGTCACAAGACTGTTCAGAGGAAGGACTTTGGAGAAGACTTTTGGTGAGCAGCCAAATCCCTTAACCACAGCCCTACCAGAGTTACTATTTGGTGCTTTATATGGCTTGTTGTTGTCGTTGTTGTTGTTATGTGTCCTCGAGTTGGACCCAATTCATAGTGACCCCTCTTTGGATTTCTGAGGTGGTATCTCTATGGAAGTAGGTTGCCCAACCTTCCTTCTGAGGAGTGGCTGGTGGGTTTGAACCGCTGGACTTCCAGTTAGCAGTCAAGTGCCTTAAGCACTATGCTACCAAAGCACATTACTTTTGACAACAGTCCTATTAAGTCTTATTATTATCATCATCTTAAGGATAAGGATTTTGAGGTATAGAGAGGGAAATTTCCCCAATTCACATACCTGGTCAACCAAGATACACACTTGCATCTAACTTATACCAAATGTTTATATACATATTTTAATTTGTGGACACTTTAGGTATTTATATAATATCCTAATTTAATTCAACATGATTTTACTAAATTATCTAAGTATCTATCGATTGATCTGTCTGCCTATCTGTATGTCTATCATTATTGTTGGAGTTATGGCTCCTCAGAAGCCACCTGTGGACCTGCAGACTTATATTAGCATGTAGAAAAACCATTAAAGTATACTTCAAGGAGCAAAACTCACCTAAGGGAAAAAGTCACAAGACTGTTCAGAGGAAGGACTTTGGAGAAGAAATTGTCTTGATGAGCCCCAGGGAGATCTAAAACTTTAATATTTTTTCCTAGATGCCCCAAGTGGCAGCCAGAGTACCAGAGCTTTACCACCTTTCATGAACCAGTCGCTGGATGAGGCTGTCCCAGAAGTGTAAGGGACCTTTCTTCAATGAATGCAATTCTGAACAGTGTTAACAACGTAAAGTTCTCTGCCAACTACACAGCTAATAGCCATTGAAAGCAGACCTTCAGCTTGAAGGGAATTCAGAGCACTGAATCGTAATCTCCACCATACTCATATTCATAGAGATAGCTGTATACAATCATCTGCATACAGAGCTAAGCAAACAGAGCATACAATTTGCATTTTAAATGTAGGTGCATTAATAACTGATTTGGACCACATGTTAACAAATGAAATAAAAATAAACATTGTGTATTTTTTCAGAGATTCTAGTATGGAAAATGGTAGTACAGAAAAAATGAAACAAAATCAAGTCTTACACCTTAGGAGTCAATGAGTCATGGTTATTTATTTGTACTTTGAAAACAATGGTGATGAATTTGGACCTGGTATTAAACTTTGCCAGTAAGTCTGGACAATTTTTTGTTTGTTTCTTTTGATTAATTTTTGCAGTGTTTCCTCCCCTCCCTTGCCATTCCTAGCAACGAACGAAGTTTCCTTCCATATATAAACCTTTCCTTGACTTTTTCCATAACAGACTAATACAATATTTGTCCTTCTGTGATTGACTTATATCACTTAGCATAATGTCCTCCAAGTGCATCTACATTATGAGGTATTGTACAGATTTTACATTATTCTTTAGTGTTCCATAGTATTCCATTGTGTGTAAGTATGTAAGTACCATACTTTGGCTATCCATTCTTCTGTTGATGGGTACCTAAGTTTTTTCCATCTTTTTGCTGTTGTAAATTGTGCTGTGATGAACATGGGTGTGCATATATCTGTCCTTGTTCCCGGCTCTCACTTCTTTAGGATATGGGCTGCACAATTTCACGGAACTAACAAAAATGGTGTATTCAACTGGATGGCCTGAAGGAAGTCCACCTGATTGGGTAAAATGAAATATTCAAGTATCATCTGGAGATAGGATGTCATTACATGTTTTGTTCAACTAAACCAGGCTCAGAAATAGACAATACAAGGTGAGTCATTCTGAAATGCCCAAGAGATGTTTAAAACTCAAGAGTTCTTTTCAAAT
>NW_006926632.1:1912-3102 GCF_000298275.1 Orycteropus afer afer | reverse complement strand
CTTCTTTTCTAGACATCATCATCACTTCTAGTTCAGTGGTGTAATTCTCTCTTTCATTAACTTTAATAGGTTTTATACCAATGTTAAACAATGGAATAATTTTACACTGACTGGGTTGATGAGAAATACCTCCACTCAATTAGTTTCTCAGTACTAGAGAGTTTGAAATGAAGAAGAAATAGTCAATGTGAAAACCCTATACTGAAAATGAGTTAATAAGTGTCTCTATTTTTATACTGCATTATATTTGAAAACATTGGCACTATTTTTATAGTAACAATGTGAAAAATGTATTCCATAAATCTCTGGAGAATAGTGGATCATGTACTATCCCTCAGAGATGGAATATTCCCAAAAATACAGAAGTAATTTAAAAATTGTCTGACTTTGCCTGAGACAAAGTCTCATACATTTAGAATTTTCACATGTTTTAATTGAGATTTCCCTTGTAATTTTAAAAATAAAAATATTTTTTCATATCTAAAATGGAGATTTAATTGTTATTTAGATAGGGTTTTATAGAAATGTTGCTCCTTTTTGATAAAATTTATCTAAGCCTTAGGTTCTCTTACTTGAAATACATTAAAATATTGTTTGATCATCAGTTTGTGTTTTAAATATCAATTTATTATAATGAAACATGCTAAAGGGAACAAGCAAACCTTATAATATAAGAGACTAAAGTTGTACATTAACATATAACTTCTCAAGTAGGCAAAGATTAAATTAAATTTGAAAGGGATTAAAATATAAAATACATTTTTAAAGAGAGACAAAAGTGTTCATCACAGCACTATTTACAACAGCACAAGTGTAAAATATGTTAATCTCCACTCTGTCCATCAATTAAAAACTCCATTTTGTCTTTTCCTTACCTATTTTATACAACAAATGAGCATGTATGCTTACACACACTACACACACACGCTTACAAACACAAACACAATTTTGAGTGCATTCAATAAACTTGCCCACGTATGAGTGAATCATTCTGACTGAATATCTGTCTGCTTCTCTGATAGAGCATTGAGTTGCTTATTCAAGAAAATCAAAATGCCAAAGAATTCTTCTTGATTGCCTGAGGATAAGGAAGATTATCCCTTTTGATGTTCATTCCACTGCCAAAGGGGTTAGAATGTAATCACCTACATAGATTCATCTGTAGGTCGTAGAAGATATTTTTAAATTTA
>NW_006926632.1:0-1032 GCF_000298275.1 Orycteropus afer afer | reverse complement strand
TAAAATACTTCAAAAACAAATTGATAAACTTCTTTAAAAAGCAGTTTAGGACGTAGAGGATAAAAGTTTAGAGAAATGTCTAAATCTGGTGATTCAATATTCTAAGAACTCATCTATTGGTAAAGAGTGATTCAATAATATATTATTGTCAAGAAATTTATGTAGTTAAATATTGTTATTAAACAATTAATCATGAAGCTGAAACAAAACCTAATATTTATAATAGTGAAACTGCAAAGTACTTAAATACTGTGCAAAATACAGCTTGCAATGAGATCTGCTATATCCATTAAAATTCATATATTGGAAGATCAACAAAAGTCACCAAACAACACCAACAAAATATTAAATTAAATTAAAATGGATTGCAAAGCATTTATTTAATTTTACATATGCATTTATACGTGTGTGTCAATGTATGCCAACTATAAATTAAATAAAAATGAAATCATATTAAATATGCAGATTGAAATGAATCTATATGTCACAGTATCTATGTTTAATTAATAAAATTATATTTTCCCTCTGAACATTTTTGAGAACTTTACATAGTTTTCAGGATTTACATGTTTTATTTTGACACTTACTAAACAATTAAAAATTGCCAAAGGTAAGTATATGCAAACAAACACTTGCAAAGCAAAATGAATTTGATTTGGAAAAACAGAATGTTTATGGTTAATAATTGACATAATTTTCTCAATTCTCCTAACACCTGACAAAACAACTTTACAGAGATTCAAGTACCTCTACATGTTATGTTATGTCTCTACAAACAAATTTTAAAATAAGAATGTAACTAGTAGATGTGTGGCTCAATTTTAACATTTTTTATCATTTTATTCTGTTTATTATGTGCCAATTCTCCCTTACATGAAAACATTTCTTCCAATCTATTTATTCTTTAGAGAACTGGAAAAATCTCCTTATGATTCAATTGATCTGCATCTGATAGAACTCACATAATTAAGTCACCGTAGTTTCTGTTCTTTAGGTTTCTTAAGGGATGTTTTCTGTCCCAAATGCAGTCTA
>NW_006926631.1:0-8117 GCF_000298275.1 Orycteropus afer afer | reverse complement strand
GAGGATGCAAAAATAAATAAATAAATAAAAAACAGACAAAATTCTCAAAGACTTACAAACAGAAAATTTACCTAATATCATGAAAAATGAAAATATAGCCATCCAAGAAACTCAGAAAATTCCATACAGGATAACTAAAAAAAAAGGTCACTAAGGCATATCATAATTAAACTTTCTAAAACCAAAACCAAGGAAAGACTCTTGAAGATAACTTTGTAAAACAAAATATCATGTACAAAGAACAAACAATAAAACTAAGCTCTGATTTCTTAGCAGAAACCATGCAGAAAACAAGCCAATGGGATAGCATAACCTTGAAAGAAAAAATAAATTGCCAATAAGGAATTATA
This sequence comes from Orycteropus afer afer, assembly GCF_000298275.1. Taxonomy (NCBI): domain Eukaryota; kingdom Metazoa; phylum Chordata; class Mammalia; order Tubulidentata; family Orycteropodidae; genus Orycteropus; species Orycteropus afer. The sequence continues at coordinate 7,767 of NW_006926631.1, read as the reverse complement.
TACCCAGCAAACTGTCCATCACATATGCTGGTGAAATTAAGACATGTCCGGATGAGAAGAAATAAAGGGAATTTGAAAACACAAGCCAGTCTTACAAGAGATACTAATGGGAGTCTTTTCAACAGAAAGCCAACAATGGAAGACAACAATATAAAATTAATATACTTGAAAACATCACCCATAAACCAACCTAGAAAAAGAATTCTCAAAATTAAATAAGATTAAACAAAGAACAACAACAAAAACTCACTGCCGTCAAGTCAGTTAGACTCATAGCAACCCCTCCTTGGTTTTCCAAGGTGGTATCACTACAGAAGTAGATTCCCCCATCTTCCTTCCATGGAGGAGTTGGTGGGTTTGAACCACCTGCCTTCTGGTTGACAGTCAAATGCCTTAGGTACTGCAACACCAGAGTGCCCCAAATAAGTTTAGGAGACACAAAATCAACAAAAATGAAGAAATGAAAATAAAATCTGATAACAAAACAAGTTCAGCACAGAAAAATATTTGAAACAAAGACATCAACACTACAACAAAAAACACAAAAGAATGGCAACAGTAAATTCATACTTATCATTAATTATACTGAATGTGAATGACTAAATGCACCAATCAAGAGAAAAAGAATGGCAAAATAGATTTAAAAAAAATAAATAAATCAAGGCCCATCAATATGCTGCCCACAAAAGACTCACCTTAGAAACAAAGATAAAAATAAATTAAAAATCAAGGATAAGAAAATATATATCAAGCCAATGGCAACCAAAAAGAACAGGAGAGGCAATGTAAGTTTCTGACAAAATAAACTTTAGGGAAAAAACAATATAAGTGATAAGAAAGGATATTATATAATGATAAAAGAGTGAATCCAGCAAAAAGATATAACCATAATAATTATTGACGCACTTAATAAAAGAGCACCAAAATACATAAAGCAAACATTAACAGAATTGAAAAGAGAAATAGACAATTCCACAATAGTAGTAGGACACTTTAAAACACCACTTTTGATGAAGGACAGAAAAAGTAGAACAAAGTCAAAAAAAGACACAAAAGATTTCAACAATACAATCAATGAATTTGACCACATAGACAAATACACAATACTCTATCCTCCCAAAAAAAACCACATACATACTCTTTTCCAGTACACATGGATCATTCTCCTGAATAGAACATATTTTAGACCACAAAGCTAGCATCATTAAATTTAAAAACATTGAAATATTACATAGCATCTTCTTAGATACAATGATGTAAAATTAGAAATCAATAATAGGAAGATCAGAGAAAAAAAATGAATTCATGGAAATTGAATAACATCCTGGTAAAAAATTACAGGGTAACAAAAGAAATAAAATATGAAATGTAAAAAGAAAAGAACAAAATTCCTAGATCTAGAGAAGGATAAAAGCACAACATACAAAAAAAAAAAAAAAAAAAAATCTTTGGGGCACAATAAAAGCAGTACTCAGAGGTAAATTTATAGCAATAAATGCACACAACAATATAGAAGAGAGAACAAAAATCAACACCTTGACCCAACATCAGCAACAATTAGAATAAGAGCAGTAAAGAATAAGTTTACAGTCTCCAGAAGAAAGGAAATAATATTAGAGCAGAGATAAAGGGATGAGAAAACAGAAAAAAAACAATAGGAAGGGTTAACAGGACTAGAAGTTTGTTCTTTGAAAAGGTTAACAAAATTGACAAACCACTGGCAAACGTAACTAAGGAGAAGAAAGAGAAGCAGCTATATCACAAATAATAAATGAATGGGTGAAGTCACAACCAAACCATACAAAACAAAAAGGATAATTATGGAGTATTATGACCAAGTGTACTCCCAAAATTTTGAAAATCTAGAAAAACTGAACAAAATTCTAGAAACAAAAATCTACCTAAACTAATACAGTGTGAGAGAGAAATTTTGCACAAACCAGTAACAGATGAAGAAATTGAACAGGTCTTAAAAAATACTCCCAACAACAAAAAAGTCCAGGCTTAGAGAGTGTCACTGGAGAATTCTTCTAAACATTCAGAGAAGAGCTGATACCAATCTTACTCAAACTATCCTAGAACACTGAAAAGGATGGAAAACTCCCAAATGCATCTCATGAAGAAAGAATAACCCTGATAACAAAACCAGGCAAAGACGTTATAGAAAAAGAAAATTACAGACCAATATCCCTCATGTACATAGATACAAAAGAAACTTAAACAAAATCCTGGCCAATAGAATTCAATACTATATATAAAAAAATAATATACTATAACCAAGTGGACTCCATATCAGGTATTCAAGGATAATTCAACATTAGAAAACCAACATAATCCACTACATAAGAAAAAAAAAAGAACTACTCAGTCTTATTAATTGATGAAGAAAAGACATTTGATAAAATCAATCACATTTTGCTGATGAAAAATCTCAGCAAAATAGGAATAGAAAGGAAATTCCTTGACATTACATAGGTCATGTATGCAAAACCAACAGCTAACATTATTCTCGAAGGAGAGAAACTGGAATCATTCTCCTTGCTAATGGGAACCAGACAAGGATGCCTTCTATCTACCACTCCTACTCAGTATCCTTCTGAAGCACTAGCCAAGACAATAAGGCAAGAAAGTGAAATAAATGCATCTACATTGGTAAAGAAGAAATAATACCATCCTTATTTGCAGATTATATGATCCTATACACAGAAAATTCCAGAGACTCAGCAAGAAACTGCTGGAACTAAGTGACAGATTCAGTAAAGTGACAGGGTGCAAGATCAATACATAAAAATCAATTGGATTTCTCTACATCAACAAAGAATCTCTAAAAAGGATATAAGGAAAAAAATTACCAATTATAACAGTTACCAGAAAGATCAAATTCTTAGGAATAAATCTCATCAAATTCATCAAATATCTATACCAACTACAAAACACTACTACAGTAAACTGAAAGAGAGCTAAGAAATGAAAGACTGTACCATGTTTTCAAATAGGAAGACTTAACATTATGAAAATGTCAATACTACCCAAAGCAATCCACAGATACAATGCCATCCTGGTCCAGATTCCATCAACATTCTTAAGGACATGAAAAAACCAATCACTAATTTTACATGAAAAGGAAAGAGATTTGGGATAAGCAACATGCTACTGAAGAAGAATAAAAGTGGAAAGTCTCACACTTCCCTATCTCAAAACCTATTATATAACCATGGTAGATAAAATAGGTTGTTATTGGTACAAAGACAGACACATAGACTGATGAAACAGAGTTGAGAACCCAGAAATAGATGCAGACATCTATGGACAGCTGATCTTTTATAAAAGGTAAGAATCCTTTAAAGAGGAAAAGACAGTCTCTTTAACAAATAGCCACGGCAACACTGTATATCTACTTGCAGAGAAACGAAACAAGATCCATACCTCCCATCATACAAAAATTCATACAAAAATTAACTAAAGATCAATCAAAGACCTAAACGTAAAACCTAAAATTGTAAAGATCATCAAAGAATAAGTAGGGGCAACCTTAAGGACCCTAATTTATGGCATAGACTAGCAAACATAACCAGAAATATACAAATAGCAGACTGGGACCTTCTAAAAATTAAATTCTTATGCACATCAAAAGACTTTTTCAAATTATTAAAAAACGAACCTAAAAATTTGGGGGGGGGGAGATGGCAATGACACATCTGAGAAGGGATTTATTGCTAAAACTTTAATACTTCAACATCAAAAAGACAATCAATCCAATAAAAAAAAAATGGTCAGAGGACATGAACACACATTTCTCTAAAGAAGATATCCAGGTGGCCAAGAAACAAATGAAGAAATTCTCAAGATCATTAGCCATTAAGGAGTTGCAAATCAAAACAACAATGAGATATCATCTCATCCCAGCAATAATAGCAAAGTCCGTTAAAAATGGAAAACTGCTGTCCAGAGTCTGGAGAGATTGGAATTCTTGTACACTGCTGGTGGGACTATAAAATGGTGCAACTACCATGGAAAATGATAAGACAATTCCTTAAAAAGGTGGAAACAAAAATACCATTTGATCCAGCAATTCCATTAAAAAACAGGAAACAAACTCACTGTCATTGAGTTGATTCCAACTCATGATGACTCCCTTAGGGTTTCCAAGGTGGTAACTCTTTATGGAAATAGATTTCCTAGTCTTCCTTCTGCAAAGTGGCTGGTGGCTTTGAACCACCAACCTTCTGGTTAGCACTCAACTAAATATATATTCCAAAGAAGTGAGAGATAGGGCACACATAGATATATGAACACCCTATGTTCATCGCAGCACTATTCACAATAGTAAAAAGATGGAAACCACCTAATATTTGTGAATAGATTAATGGATAACCAAACAATGGTACAAACACACAATGGGAATTCAATGCAACACTGATGAATAATGTAGAATCCAAAAAACACCTCATAAGGTAGATTAATTTGGAGGACATTATGCTGAATGAAATAAGTCAATCACAGAAAGATAAATATTGTATGAGGCCCCTATTAAGAAAAGTCAAAGAAAGGTCTACACAGTGAAACAAATATTTTTTGATGGTTCCCAGGGATGAGAGGAGGGGGATGGGGAAACTACTAACTAGGTAAGAGACATGTATTAATTTGAGTGAGGGGAAGGCAATATATAAAAAAGTGGGTTTCTAGCATATTATCACTAAGGAAAAGAAGACAGTACTTTCAAGGACAATACTTTCAAGGGCTCTGAGATGTGCACGAGACTTACAAACAACAAAGGTAAATACTATTACACAAGCAATCCTGCATTATCAATAACAACAAACATTAATTTATGAGCAGATACATAGGTACAAGAACAATGATCAGATATGTGTAGGTGAATGGGACTATACCCATGATCACATACAGGTTTGGCAGATGATGTTTCTACACACATATATGTATGTCCACATATACAGTAGAGCTAACAGAGGGCAAAGTTAAGAAAACTTCTTAAGCATAACCAAACACATTGACAAAGTGAGTCGCTGGGGCTTACAGACTCAGGACCATAATCATGGGGGATATCAAGAGGGATAATAATTAACATAACACTTTCCACAAACACATTAATCTATATCCTACTTCGGTGAGTAGTGTCAGGGGTCTTAAAAATTTGCCAGTGGCCATCTAAGGGACAATTATTTGTCTCTTCTTGTGCAATGAAAAGAAAGGTAAAGAAAATCAAAGACTCATGGAAACAATTCATCCAAGATCTACGGGACCATGTAAAACAGAGGCTCCAGGACCCTGAGACCAAAAAAACTAGATGCTGCCCGCTATCAATACTAATCATTCTAAAAGGGATCACAATAGGAGATCCTGGATAGAGTGGAAGAAAGACGTGGAACAAACCTCAAAACCATAAAAAAATATTAGACAAGGCTTACTGTTCTCATAGAGACTGATGGAAACCTTGAAAATATTTTCCTCAGATATCTTTCAAGCCTGGCACTGAGCTCATTCCCCTGCCTCAGCTTTTAGCCAAATAATAGATGGGGCTGTAAGGTTAATTAACACCAGGAAAGTACAAATTCTGAGAACAATCAACCATAAAAGATCAAAAGGACAGATTTCCACAGTGATAAAGTCAGAAGACAGGAATGAACAGGAAAGAAGGACAAAAGGAAATGTTAACCACAGGGGAGAAGTGGGAAGAGTGCTGTTATATTTTTGGGATTGTAATCAATGTCAGGAAACAAAATATGTAGGAACTGTTGAATAGAAAATCAATTTTCTCTGCAAAATTTCACTCAAATAACAATACAAAGTTTTTTTAAAAAAGAGTATTAAAAAAAATCTGCTACTCAGAATTGCTGTGTGCACATAATAAGATAATTTCTTTAAAGCATTCAACATATCACCTTGGCACATTATGAATGTGTATTGATTATATTAATCATTGATTATTATTTTTAATTTTTGTATATTGCATCAAAACCTTCTAAAAGATTTATACAAAATATTGCTAAGAATTTTGAAACAATAGGGAAAGTTGTATTTAAAAGTAATTGTGTTTAGAATAGTTAAAACTATTTCAAAATAAAACTATTAGGCTTTTTAAAATTATTTATTGTATCATGACTATTCCAAGGCAATTTTATTTACAGTACTTTCTAATATTGTAATATTTCACTAGTTAACATTTGGAGGGGATATACGTTAGAGGAATCACATCTCATGGAATCCTGCAAGATAAAGCTGCTTCATATTCATTTCCTTTCTTCTTAGTCCCAAGTGTATTTCCAAGGACAGGATTAATGAAACTCAGACTACTTCAACTCATGTTACCTAAATGGGTATCAGTTTAACTCATATATAACTTTTAGCCTTATTCATTTAGTTTTATATGTAATCATCTTAGTCCTTTTGGCCTGTTTATATAAAAAATGGCAACTTTTTACACGCTACTAAAAAAATTTGTTTTCCAGCTGCTTTTCATTATTTTTGAAGCCTAAGTATGTATTTTAAGGAACTTTAAAAGAACAAATATTATTACATGAAAAATAATTCTGATTTTCAAATAGAACTATATATTGAGTATTAATTTTTACAGAGAAAACCTTAAAGAGATATGAATGTTCATTTTTAGAAACATATATCTTTACTGAATGTCTTACTTGATCATGTGAAAAACCCTTTCAACTTTGCAGTCTTATTTTACAAACCTAAGCACAATTCATCTTTTATATGGGCACTGAGAGAACTGCAATGAAATCACACCATTAAAACCAAGACCCAATAATAAATTCTTGAGTGCTTAATTTGTCAAATAAAAACATCATTTAACCTATAAAAACATAACTAAACAAAGATGAATTAACTTAGTTGTGAAGAAGTTTCTTGGGAGTAAGAAAGTGATTATGGTGTTAAACCAGCACTTAAAATATAAATGAGTTATGAGAGGGTTCCATAAAACTGTAAAATATCTGAGTCCATCCTCAAGGAAAATGTGCACTTTTTAAAGCATTAATATGTTTTGTACTTAGTCTAAAATTGTTTTCAAGGTGAGGTTTTTAGCAATGTCATGATGATGTTCAAAATAAAGAGAAAAGTTAAAGTGATTTTGATCTCATGTTCTTCATTATTTACACATCCAAATGCCCTGGCTGCTTTATCTAATCTCTTACATTTAATATCTGATTTTTAAACTACTAAACAACCAATCAATATTGCCATCCAATTGATTCTGACTCATAGCAACCCACATTTGTTTTCCAAGGCTGTAAATCTTTATGGAAGTAGATTGCTTCTTTTTTCCACAGAGCGGTTAGGAGATTTTAGCCACCAACTTTCTGGTTAATATACTAATATCATGTACCAGGAAAATGCTTAACACATATCATTATTTGTGTTATCTCAAAAATTACTCTTTGGCAAAAGATTGTTTACATGCACTTTTTGTTTGTTTGTTTGCTTAATTATACCTTTTACATGGAAATTAGTTCATGAAGAGAGGTTAATTTTTAAAACCAATTGAATAGCTGTACATTTAAGTGAAAATAAGATTTAAATTTTATGTTTTCTAGAAAATAAATCAGATTTTCCTTGAGTTGGGGTGTGGGTGAAGTGGTAAGTCATAAAGATGTTTTGTTTATGTTTTAGTGTTTTATTTTTATTTTATTTTATTTTTTTTTATTAGGATTTGGGTGAAGATTTACAGAGTAAATTCACTTTTCATACAGCAGTTCACATATACGTTGTCTCATGTCATTGACCAAAATTTAC